>NW_026690882.1:300000-495751 GCF_020826845.1 Diceros bicornis minor | reverse complement strand
ACCTTTGTGATTATATTGGACACATCCAGATAATTCAGGATTATCTCCTCATCTCAAGATCCTTGACTTCTTCACACTTGCAAAGTCTCCTTTCTATGTGAGGTAACATATTCACAGATTCGAAGGATTAGGAATTGGTCACCTTTGGGGGCACATTCCACCTACCACAGGACCCAACTACATGCTTTCCAATACTTGAAGCAAAACACAGAAGAGGTTAAAATAGGTAGAAATGATATTCCATTTAAATATGAACCAAAAGAAAGCATGGGTATCCTTGTTAATATCTGATAAAATCCGAGTTCAAAGCAAAAATCATGTGAAATATCAAAGGTGGTGACCATATGTCATATGTGACATATGTGGTGACCATATGTGGTGAAAGGAAGAGAAGATTGAGTACTAACAGTCATTATATATATCCCCCCAAAGTGAAAAAAAGCTATTATTTATAGACCCATGTGCATAAGTACATATATGAACAACCAGATTTGGAGATTTAACATATCCTCTTAGAAATGGTCAAATTAAAGACAAAAAAAATATGCAAAGTTATGGAAGACTTAAGCTTAACAGATATTTACATATAAATGTAAATAAGGCTGGTATATTATGAACCCCAAAGAATATACATACATTTGACCAGACACTGGGCCATCAAGTAAGCCTTTGAACATTGAAATTATACACAATGCATTCTCTGACCACAGTATCATTAGGCTAGCAATTAATAAAAAGATCTAGAAAATTCCATTTTATATATATATGTATATATATGTTAAACACTTGATCTTTGATCCAGTACTAGGGATCAAATGTACAACACGACTATAGTTAACACCGCTGTATGATACATATGAATGTTAAGATACTAAATCCTGAGTTCTCATCAAGAGGAAAAAAATATTCTTTTCTTTTTTTGCTTTTTCTGTTTTATTATATTTATATGAGATGATAGATGCTAACTAAATTTATTGTGGTAATCATTTTACCAAATATATAAGTCAAACCATTATGCAGTACACCTTAAATTTATACAGTGATGAGCATCAATAATATCTCAATAAAACTGGAAAAAAAACACATCTTTTTCAGAGAATACACCACATTATTTTAGACCATAAAGGATACTGAGTAAATGCATTTTGAAGAAAAATAAATATCATCTCAATAAGTAGTTCGTTTTTGAATAATCTATACATTATGATGAGACTTTCTCTTAGTACTAACTTCTAGCCAAGGTATGGTTTGCCCAAAGATTCCCTCCCCTCCCACAATATGGGTCAGGAGCAGGGTGGCTTGTGGATCACTGCAGTAGGATCTTGGTGTTTTTTCCCTACAATTGGCATCCTTTAGGCTTTCAGAAAATAATCACTAATGGAGATTATTCCAAGGCAGGGGAAAATAAAAGATGCTTATTTCTGTCTTCTGTTTGGAAGGAAAATATTCCAGAAGGGAAAAAGAAAGGAAGCCACAAATAATTATTGAAGGAAAAGAAAGGAGCTGATGATTCATAGTTTACGGGAGAATCTCAACACAGCTTTTATATTCAACTTTCATAACTGTCAGAGGGATTCACACACACACAGGAACTTACACGCAAAATGTGACATCTTTGCTTGGACAAGTCACAAAGAAATTTCCATTGCATTTCTGAATCCTGGGTCAATGTATAGAAGGGGGAAAACCCACTGACCACCAAGTTCCCTTCCTTGTAGACACTGGGCCTTATGTAATCAAAGCCGCTCGAATAACTCATCAGGCACATGGAATGTGGAAATTTCCCAAGGAGGGGCAGAAGCAGCAGAAAGAACATCTCAGCTGACTTAACAGTTTGAGGCAAGGCCTCTAGTCAGTGGTGACTGAGGGAGCAGAGATGGAAACAGACCTGCAGTGTAGCCTTCTGCAGGGAAATTTTACTCCTGTGCATGGTACACGTGTCTAAAAGTGCTCTGCCATTCAAGACCATGGAAAGAAGATTTGTTATTAATCAGAACTAGGGCATTTTCAAGAGCAATATATACTGGCTCAGATCTTCCCTCAATGTCACTGTGGGTCAGAGTTGCTTCCGGTGTCCTCTTTCTGTCACTCCCCCAGTCCAGGCCTAACTGCTCACTGCTCTCAGTAAGGAGCTCTGGGGTCCTCCCTGCCCTGGGGCTCTGCACCTGGCACGCTGTGCCCTGGTAAAGACAAAGGTGAAAAATACGTTTGGGCAACATCTTCCACTGAAGGTGCCAGAGATTTCATCAGGGATGGGGGTCAGCAAGGCTCTGGGAACTACCCCATTCTGAGATTGGATTTTTTCTTTCCCAGGCAAACATTCTGTTTCTTGCAATTGACTGAGTGGTGTTGCAACCATCAAAACACAACATCAGAAAGGGCTGGTATTGCAATCGGCAAAAATAGCCCAGCATGATTCCTGTGATACCCAAGGATGAGGTCATTGACCATGCCTTGGGTAAGCCTCAATGGTAATTTACAGCCTATATCACCAACCTCACCCTTAGGTCTATCTGACCAATGTCTGAAGAACTGGTCTCATGCACAGTTCAGGAAATGGATATCCATTATCCAGTTCATATCAGTTTCCCATGAAATGAAGTCTAAATTCACATATATTTACACCTAACCTCTTCCTTAGACCTATGTCCTGTGCTAGGACTCCAGTACTTAGTTACTACATGTTCCAGTACATTCCATTTAAAGTCTGTCTCTCCTAAACCCAAAGTCTCTCTCAACAACTCTTTTGCCATTTCTCTGCTAATCTTCAAGGCAAACATTTGCAAGTGTTGTTAGTATTCAAATATTCCTCTTCCTCAATTCCCATTCTTTTCAACCCACTTCAATCAGGTCTGTCCACGTATGTCACTCAATCTGTTCTCGTCAAGAACATCAGCAGCTTCTACGAGGCCCAATCCAGTGGTCATTCTTTACTCTTTTTTTTACTTCAGCACGCAGCATCATTTGACCCGGCTGACTGCTCTATCCTTAGGACACTACTTTCTCATAAACTCAAGCTAATTTTCTTTTTGAATATAGTATTACATTCAGATTATTTTCTCAAACTTATCTAGTGATAGAGGTGTACTGAAGTCTTCTACTACGGTTATAGAGAAACAGATTCTTATTTGTTATTCTGTCATTTTTTCGTTATATATTTGGGTGTAATGTAAATAAGTACATACAGGATTAGGTCTTTTCTTGTGAATTGTTCCTTTTCATGAAGGGGTCTTATTTTTTCATAGCGAAGTATTTCACTACATTAATAAATGATCAAACATTTTTTCTGATAGACCACTCTTCTAAATGCCTTATGAATATTAACTTACAGAGTACTAAATATAAACTTAAGAAGTGTCCAGTACTATCATTCCCACTTCAGATGTGAGAAAACTGGCATGTTACTTGCCTGAGCTCTTTGGCTAGAAAATGGTAGAGCCTGAATTTGAGCCCAGACAGTAGACACTCTTAACCACCAGCATATTCCTTGAGTACATTCTATATGTCTAGCACTTTTGGAGACACTGGTGTCTGTAGCAATGAATGAAATTCCACTTTTGCTATTGGAGCGCTTAGGTTCTAATTGGGGAAAGAGAGACTATAGAGAAATCAAGAAAACATGTTATTATAAGTGTCATGTAGAAAATGTAGAAAGCATTTTAAGATAGTTAAGAGGGATTGAGATCTTGCTTATTTGCATAGAATAGGAAGGGATAAACTCTTAGTTAAGGAGCACTTGAACAGATAGCATAACAAGTTAGGACAGTGAGTCATACGAATTTGTGTGACTAAAGCAATATATTCATGCAAAGGTCTGGAAGACAGAGGCCAGTGTGACTGGAGTAGATCAAGTTGGGGACAGTGAGGGAGTGGTAGAAGGTGATGTGGTCAGAGACTTGGTCGGTCCTGATGTTGTTGGGTTTTATGGTTCACTATTAGGTCTTTTCCTTCTGCTATCAATGAGTTGACATATCAGTTGGAATCTCAGCAGGAAACAAAGGACACACTGAGACTAGGATGATTCAAGTAGAGTTTTCATAAAGGGGCTTCTCGGAGTTGCAGACAGGATGTAAGAAGACCACAAAAGGTGGTTGGTACCCAGTGAGATGGTAAGTGTAGGGCTCTACTAACACCCCTAAGCCTGAAGGCGTAAGGATAGTGAAAAATTATCAATTCTAGAAACAAGAGATGAGGTAATGCATTCCAGAAGCTGAAAGGAGGTCAGGGGTAGCATCCAGCCCCAGGTTCTCCTGCAAGAAATAGCCAGGAACAGATGTCACTCTCTTTCATCCTTCTGATTTCATATCTAGGCTCCCCATTGACCAAACCCAGCCAAAAGCCATAAAGCAAGAAAGCCCGCTGACGTAGTTCATCTTCACTAACCTTCCTGGGTACAGCAAGATAGAGAAGGTGGATCTACTGGGGCAAATGGAAGATATTCTGAACTGTGCAGCCCTTTTTTGCCTGAGAATGTACTCTTGTCAATCACCTGGGTGGGAAGTTCATACCCCTGCCCAGGAATCCCATCAGCTACTGTCCTGTCCTAGGTGCAATCCAAGCATTGATATTCCCATGTGTAGTCTAAAATAGTTGCCATTGCAGGTGTTCTTCATGTAAGATGGGTTATGAGGTTCTTGGGAAGAATTGCAAACCATAATTAACCAACAGGTCCTGGTTCCCAGAGGTGGACACTTCTACCAGGAGACAAAGTCAGAGTCCCATTGAACTTTACTACTGCTTATGACGCCAACAGAATGAAAGAAGTCACTATGGCCTCTGGCACAAGTAATTCATCCAGAGGACAAGGGGCTTCTGTTATACAGTGAGGGCAAAGAAGACATTTGGCCTTCAAGTAATCCATTGGGATGTCTTTTGATATTCTTTCCCCAATAATTAAGTGTAGGAGCTCTATCCTGTGAAGGATGTGGTTATCAGGTGTTCAGATGACTCAGGGATGAGGATCTGGATCCTCTCTCCAGGTAAGCCACCCAGACCACCAGAGGTGCATGTCAAGGGTGAGGGGAATCTAAATGGGACAGTAGGAGAAGTGGGATTGTAAGTATCAATTGTAGCATGAATAAAAGGTGCAGTCAAGAGCTGTCTGTAATTTGTCCCACTGATCTTCCTGTTCTAAGTTTCCCCAGTCAAGAAGACCAACCAGAATCCTAGTGCACTGACTGTAAGAAGCAAGTGCATCTGAGTGGCATAAGTGGTGGACCATAATGGAGGCAGTGGTATATTTTCTAGATTCTTATTTCAGGACTAAGTCACTCGCTCTTGTAGCTGCAGAAATTATTCTAAGGGCTCATACTGCCAACCTCTCTGGGAATTTCCTTGGGCCAAAGGAAAGTGCCACACCTAAGATTGTGACCACTCCGAATAGCAGCCCGCTTCCAATCACTGGTTCATGGGGGGAGAGGGGTGGATACAAAGGCCCAATTCCTTTGCCTCAATTTGAGAGACTCCAGAAGGGCCACCTCAGCTCCAGTGCTCCCACTGGGATCAACTGTGGTCTCCATTTTTAACTTATCACAGTTCAATTTCTTCTGCCTAATCTCAGTTCTCTTCTTTAGAGATGGTTACCTCAAGCAAGTAACAAACTTTTTATGCCAAAGTTTCTTCATCTGTATAATGAGAACAATGAGATTGACTACTTCACAGACTTGTATTAAGGATTCAATCAGCTAATATATGTAAAACATTTATGAGACTCCCAGTATATAGGAAACATTATATATTTCATCTTTTATTGTGAATTAATTAAAATCCATTGCAGGATTATACTGAGCAAAATGAGCCACACAGAAAAAAGAGTAAATATTGTATGATTCTATTTGTATGAATTCCAAGAACAGTCAAAAAATAATCTGTGGTAGGAAAAATAATCAGAACAGTGGTTGCATCTAACCTCCGATTGTGGAGAAGGGGTGAGGCAGGAGCAAGGATTGACTGAGAAAGGACATGGAGGAACTTTATGGGTTGAGGAGAATGTTCTATATCTTGAAAGGAGTATAGGTTATATAGGTGTATGCATTTGTCAAAATGCATTCAGTTCTACACCTAAGATCTATGCTTTGTGCTATGTGTAACATATGCCTCCATTAAAATCAGATTCATTTTCCTAAGTGAAAGAAGCCAGAGATGAAAAGCCATTTATTGTAAATTCCATTGTACGCCATTTGGGGAAAGGCAAAACTGTAGGGAAGGACAAGAAATCAATGGTTTGTGGGGCAAAGAGTAAGAGAGGGGGATGACTACAAAGGGACAGCACAAAGGAATTTGGGAGTGATGGAACTGTCCTATCAAGACTGTTCATGTGTGTATCATGTTAGATCATGACTGTGTTGACGGATACACAACTCTATGCATTTGCCAAGACCCATAGAACAGTACATCCCAGAGTGGATATTACTGTAGGTTAAAAAAATTAATGCACCAGCTAGTGAAGGGAACATAAAATGGAAAACAAGCTATAACAAATGAATCTAAATGTATTGCAAATGAATAACATAGCCACAATGAAGGCTATGAAAAGGAAACCAAACTTACTTTGGAAACTTATGTTTTACCAGATGCTGTAAGCCTGGATCAAAAGAACTGACCAGAAATCCTGCAGTCTAGTTCATAAAAAATGTTTCTCAGAAGGATATCAGTTAGCAATTCTGAAACTAATTTATGCATACACTAGACATGAACAACTAAGTAAATATATTGTAGATGATGAGAGCCAGTGTATCACAGTCAAAGAAAGATGTTATAAACAAGGAAAGAGAGAAGGCTGGCTCTTATTCCAATCCAACTGAGGTGTTGGATTGGAATAAGAGCTACCATTATCAGTTCATGCTTTTCACGGATGGATGGGTAGATAGATAGATAGATAGATACATAGATAGATAATAGATAGATACATAGATACATAGATAGATAGAGAGATAGATAGTTAATGTGTGTATGTAGAGGACAGTATAGATTCATATTTTTCCAAGGCCTGACAGCTCAGAAGGCCTAGAAGAACGATACACCAGTAATAATGAGAATACCTATCAACCACCCAGAAATTGGTTACTAAGATACTATTCTAAAGAAAAAGGAAGGAACCAGGGCTCTCTTGAGGAATACTGGATTCCAGGGCTATGGTAGAGGAAACACAACCTGACCCTGAAATATCTCTGAAGGATATTCTAGTGTAAAATAAAGATTCACAAAAGGAAACCCCCAAAATCTGACTAAAAATCCCCCTTCAGGTCCTTGAATAACACCTAACTTGCGCACGTGCAGGGAACGAATCTAGGAGACTTAGAAGAGAAAAGCCACTGAAAACGGAATATTGTGCAGAAATTTCGGAGATCACACATGTCAGGAGTGGGAGGTTGGCTTTTGGATTCATCTGGAGTGGAATGACCTTGATAAAAGAAAAAAAAGCCCTAGCTTTCAATTATGACCCTAGAAATGTCACAGCCTGAGAGTCAGTGCCACACACTAAGAGTAAGGACTACATCTTGGGAGTCAGTGCAAAACTGAAATATATATGTCCTTTTAGGGTCTAAAACCTAGGCTTCAGAGGCTCAGGGTGATCCATTCGTACTAGAAACCTAATCATTAGAGGAAGGCAACATGATTAAGACCTTCTACGAGGTATTGTTCACAAGATCCAGCACACAATAAAAGCTTAATAGACATGCAGAGCAGCAGGAAAATGCTCTCAATTATGAATATATAAATCAGTAGAAGCAGACCCAGAGACAATCCAGATACCTGAGTTAGCAGACAAGGACTTCAAAATAACTATGAATAAAAGGAAAGAAACATGAACAATTGTAGAAAATGAAAGACAAACTAGAAATCTTTACAGCAACCAAAGAAAAAGGACATGTTTCTTTCAAAAGAGCAATAGTAAGTCTGGAAACTTTTCAAAAGAAACTTTGGAAGCAGAAGCCATGAATGACATCTGACAGCTAAAGGGTTGAATGGGAGGGGGGAAAAAAGCTGCCAATTTAAAATTCTCTGACTTAAGTAAAATATTCTTCAAAAATGCAGACAAATTAAAGATATTTTTCAAATGGGGTTTAAAAAAAACAAGCTAGAACAATTAAACAGCAGCAGAACTGAAATTCAAGAAACTCTAAAGAGAATTTTCAGGCTGAAGGAAAAGAATTCCACACAAAGACACATAATGTTAGGAATGATCATCAGCAGGAAGGAAATGTATGTAAATATAATGAATATTGACTGAATAAAATAACCCTGTATACTTTTACAACTTTTATGTAAGTTTAAACATTTTCAAAATATAATGCTTTTAAAAACATGTTGAACTGATACCCGAAAAATAGCGATGATGGAAGCACCTCCAAGAAAATCTTCACTCCACCTCGCAAGACTAGAGATTATGAAGCCCCAGCAAATGGTGCTCACAATCTGCATCCAACAGCAGATGTGACAGAAGCCCTAGAGAGACATCACCAGTTCCTTCCAAAATTAGAGGCAACCAGACCTCAGATAACAACTGTCATCCACAAACACAAATGCTGGGATCTGAGCATCAAGACCTCCATTCCCCCAAAACTAGAAATTATGGGACTCCAGCAAGCACCCCCTAGTCACTTCCAATTCTAGAAATGACAGCAGTCCCATAAGTAACACCCTTAGCTGCTCCTCAACACTAGACAATGGGAAGGCCCAGCCCAGTGACCCACCCAGTCTATGCCAACAGTACAGACAAGGGCAGACCCGGAAAGTAGACTTCCGATCTCCCCCAAACTAGAAAAAAGTTCTATAAAGATCTCTCCAGAGCCCCCTGACTAAAGATACATGGAATCTCATGCAATTAACCCAATCCTCTCCCTGAATTAGAGACAATGGCCCTCCATGAAGTGACCCCTCCCTGTCACCCCAACACTTGAAAGGTGGGATCCTCGTACAAGCAGTGGTCCTCCAGTCTCCAAGCACCAGATACAACAAAAACCTCAGTCTCATGCCTCCCAGTTATCCCCAAAATAACGAGGGCTCCATCAAATGACAGAAGCTTCAGCAAGTGCTCCCTCATATTCCTGCAAGATTAGAGATGTTGGAAACCCCAAAAACCAACTTACAACCCCCTCTACACCAAGAAGAAAGGAGCCCCAACCAATACCACACCATTTTCACCCAACACAAAGCCCAGCTCGCCTCTTGACTACTAAGACTAGATATCGGTATACCCAGCAAGGAGTAACCCAGTCTCCCCCCAGAAAAGCAATGACCAGAGTCTCACTAGGCAACACACCAGGTTCTCCAGTGTAAGTGTCAAACAGATCCTCAGAAAACTCCCTCTCTTTCCATTATCAAAAGATAAGAGTCTATAGAAGCATCAGCAAGCAGTACTCAACACAAATGAGAGGAGACCACAATGCAAGTCCCTCAAGTCCCTCCCAACAGGAGATGACTGCCCCTGTGGGGAATCCTCCCTAATCCCAAACACAAGGAACATTCTGAGCCCCAGCTGGCAACTCGTCAGCTTCCTCTTGCTGTGTAGATGTCTCTGTCCCCAACTGTAGTGGATAGATAGAGCCCCATTCAACCTAAAATCCCCTGCCCTGGGGAATGTGGAGGACCCAGTCTCAGAATAAGAAACACAGTAGTTGTCCTGACAAGCCACCAACAACCCCCAAGCTCCCCTTCTACAGAAGGTGACAGGAGCCCAGGAAACAAACTTTCCCCCAACATTTCCTGCTCCACCAAACCCCTCTTATCTGTTGCACATCCTGCTGACCTTCAGAATAACTTCTACTGCTAAAAGAGTCACTAGGAGCCAAGAAAGGCTGGAGCTGGGGGAGAGGCTGAGAAGGATAGAGAGGGGAGAGGAGTAAGAGTAAAGGGAAAGATGAGACCTTCCATGTTGTCCCAAACACAGCCATGAATTCCAGAGGCCCCAAACAGCTCCAATCAAACCAGGTTCTCAGGGGTGAGCAGGAGCAGAAGAAAAGGAATTCTGGGCTTATGAGGAGAGGCGGCCTGGATGAAAGGGGGGTGTGTAGGCTAGCAGCCAAGATAGCCACCAATGGTAACTTCCACCTGTGTTTATGCCCTGTGCAGCCCCCTCCTACATTCGATTAGCCGTGAATTGTCATGAACACAAGTGGTCAATACAGTGCTGCAGAAATGACAATGTCTGACATCTGAGGCTACATCATAAACCACACTGAAGCTGCCTCCTTGGTCTCTTAGATTGCTCCCTCTCTAGGGGAAGCCATCCACCATGCCATGAGGATGCTCCAGTAGCCCTGTGGAGAGGTCCACGTGGAGAGGAACCAACTTGCCAGCACCAAGTGCTCACCATTCAGTGAGCCACCTGGGAAGATCTTCCAGTCTCAGCCAAATTTTGAACTTTAATGACTATGTATGCTAACATGTTTAGGAGTGAAGTCTACTGTTGTTTGCAACGTACTTCAAAATGCATTAAACAGAGATGGATTCTTGGGTGATAAATGGATGGAGGTGGCAAAGTAAACATAGTAAATTGTAACTGATGGAATCTAGGTGGTGGACTGTCTTCATTAGGCTGCTGTAGTAAAGTACCACAGACAGGGTGGCTTAAACAGCAGAAATTTACTTTCTCATAATTCTGGAGGCTGGAAGTCCAAGATCAAGGTGCCTGCAGGATTGGTTTCCCCTAAGTCCTCTCTCTTTGGCTTCCAGATGACCATCGTCTAGCTGCCTCTTCACGTTGTCATCCCTCTGTGCATGCGTGCCCCTGGCGTCTCTTGGTCTGTGTGTCCTAATCTCATCTTATAAGGACACTGGTCAAATTGGATTAGGGTCCACCCTAATGGCCCTATTTTATCTCAGTTACTTTCTTTAAGTCACAAACTCCAAATAAAGTTACAATAAGAGGTACTAGGGATTTGGGCTTCAACACATGACTGTTGAGGGGACAGAGTTCTGTCCATAACGTGACTGTTCACTGCAAAACTCTTTCAAATTATCTCCCTGCCTGAACATTTTTCCTAATAAAGTGGGTGCAGGTGGTGTGCTAAGGCAGGAAAGAAAAAATGAATTGTTAACAAAAAAATCATGTTGGAACCCCCAGTTGTTCTGTGGAATAAGGATTATCATAGATTTAAAGGTACAGATTAAAGCTGTGAAAGTCCTATAAAAAACCAAAGGATAAGTATTTTATATATAATCTCAGAGAAGAGATGGTCTTTTAAAACTATAACAAAACAAGAACCGAAATTAACACGTTTGATTTCCTTTCAAAAAATCTGCATGGCAGCAACAACTAGAGGCAAAAACAAAAAAAGGAAAAGAGGAGGATGTTGGCAACTCATCACAAAAAGCTAATTTTTTAATATTAAGGAACTCTTACCAACCAAAAAAGACCAAGAATCCGTTGGAGAAATGGACAAATGGCGAAGAACAGTTCACAGAAAATAGAGAATGCTCTCAGTATAAGAGATGATTCTCAACTTCGCCCACCAAAGGAAAGATAAGTAAAACACCAAAATTCTTGTTTTTATTTATCAGATTAGGAACACTTACTGTTTGTTTAATATGTTGATCTATTAGGATGTAGAGAAAGTGACACTCCGACAGCACAGTGAAGAGGGGGTGAACTTGAACAACCAGCGAAGCCCGGGACTTGGCGGGGAGAGACGGAAAGAGCCGAACTGTGGCAGTGAAATCGGAGAAAGCCGAAACCAGACGGAGAGAGACGAACCCGAACCACTGAGCCGAGGAGCGGCGGGGACAGGCGGAGGGAGCCGAAACCAGGCGGAGAGAGACGAAGATAAACGGAAAGAGTCGAAGATGTGAAGACACAGCGGAGGCCAGGCGGAAGGGCCTGACGCCTGGTTAGAGGAGCCGAGCCCAGCCGAAAAGCGGCGAGAGGCGGCGGAGAGAGCCGAGCCCCGGGGCCGCGGGGAAGGGCTGAAAGGTCGTGGGCGGTGAAGCGAGAACAGGCGGTTGGCGCCTCAGAAGGAAGCGGAGGCGAGGACGGCGGAGAATGAAGGCGACCGCGCTGGATGGGGCCGTGGACGTGGAGCCCGGAGCCTTCCACGCGCCCGAGCCGCCCCGAGCGCCCCCCCGGAGGGTCGTGGACCCGGTCCCCGCTGCCCTCCTCCCCGCTCCCCCGGCACCGCCGCTGCCCACGGCGCGGGGCGCTCTGGCCGGACAGCGGCGTGTCCTCCGCCCACGACGAGGACGCGCGTGTCCCCGCGGCTGCATCCTCCGGACGTGATGGCCGCATGGAGTCTGGCGCCGGTGTCCGCGCGGGGACTGACCCCGGGGGTGCAGCCTCTGACCCGCGCTGAGCCCGCGGACCCAGCCTGTGGGGAAGCCGCTGGGGGGCAGTGACCACGCCGGATGACCGGGGGTCTGGGAAGAGGCCCCCATCCTAGACGGAGGCTGGAATGCGAACTGTGGGCCCCTCCTGACCGTCTCCCCACTTCCAACACAAATGCCAAGACATTGATGTTGGGCCACTGAAGGTGAGAGTGGGACCAGCAAAAGCTGGACCAGAGCAACCCAAATATCCATCATCTGATGAATGTATAAACACAATGTGATCCGTGTTTCTGTACATTGCATGTTCTTCAGCCATAAAGATATGAAGGACACGTGCTAGACCACGGATGCACCTTGAAGACCTTCTGCGAAGTGAAAGCATCTAGTCAAAGAAGACTACTTATTATATGATTCCATTTACATGGAATGTCAAATACAGGCAAGTAAATTCGTGGTTGTTTAAGGTTGGAGGTGGGAGAAGTGCAGGGGTAATACTCAATTATTTCTATTTGGCTCTTTTTACAATTTCTATCTCTTTATTGATATTCTCTCTGAATTGAGACATCATTCTTTTCATTTTCCTTGGTCCTTTATCCCTACTTTCCTTTAGCCCTTTGAGCATATATAAGAGAGTTGTTTTAAAGTCCTTGTCTCATGAGCCCGATGCCTGGGCTTCCTCAGGAAAAACTTCTGTCAAATTCCTTCTATTCCATATGAACCGGCTATACTTTCCTGTAGCTTCATATCATTTGTAATTTTGTAGTGGTAACTGGACATTTTCCGTATTACAGTGTTGTCGTTGTGAGAATCAGATTCTCCTCGCTCTCCAGGTTTTGCTGTTGTGGCTTTTTATGAGCTGCAGTCATCCTTTTGTTTAGTGACTTTTCAAACTATTTTTACAAAAACTATGTTTTTTGATGTGTGTGGTCACTGAAATCTCTTTTCAGTTATCTTAACAATCAGCAAGTGAACTGACAGAGATGTCTTTAAATGCAAGTATCCAAAAGAACACATTTTAAAAAAAGAAAAAATTAAAATTTCTCCAGTGTTTGCAGCTGGTCCCCTGTAGCTCTACCTTAGACTTCACCCCCTACCTGCATGGAGCCCACAAATCTGCCAGAGGTGCAACCCCAGGTCTTCTCAGGTCTTGTCTGAGCACACGTCCAATCCTGGGCGTGCACATTGCACTCCAGCTTCCCTGGTAGATGCAGTGGCCCTTCTAAGCTTTCATTCCCCAAAAAACTTCCTCCTCAGATGCCTCCTTTCCCGATTTTTATGTCTGTCTCCTCCCCCAGCCATTGGCGCAGGCATCTACCGGTAGCATAGATCTTTAAGTCTTTCATCAGACAATGACAACACTTGGAAAGTCCCTCCACCCTGAGGGGGAGAAATACCTGTCAACTTCTGTGCTGGTCCCTCAGGGACCCAAAAGACAGATCACTACCACCCAGTCACAGAATCACCCTATTTGAAGAAGCAGGTTAGTATTTGTCTCCTGGCATGAGGGAGCCGTGCAAGGATTCTGGCTCCCATCTTCACATCCTCCGCTGTCCCAGAGAATGTCAGCGGGTAGGCATTAACCAAAAACACCACAGTGCTTTCTTACCCAAATTCAGCCCCATTTTCCTTCATTAATCACTCCTCTGGATGCTGTAAGTTTTTTATTATATTTCCGATTTCTGAAACACTTGATTCTGTCAAGTTTTGTTCAACTGAATGGTTGCTTCAGTGGAGAGACTGGTTCTGTGAGTACGTTAATTTGCTGATTTTCTTAACGGAACTGGGGAAATGTTTTGATATGTCACTTTGTCCTTTTTCTCAATCTTGTTTATTTTGTTTGGTGGTTGGTTCTCAAAAATTCTTCTTTCATTTTGTAAACTTTCTCTTGCATATGATTTAAGAATCACCATCACGATTTCAAATAATTATGATTTTTAAGTTTATTACATTGAATCAAGTACTTTTGAGGAAAACAACTCCAATATTGTTGGTGAAAACAACTCCTTTAATATTGTTAATGTTCAGATCTGCCTGAGCCAGCTCCCAACCTCAACTTGAGGGTAGGTGATGTAGTCGGTTGAATAATGTCTCCCAAAGATTCAAGTTCACCCAGAACCTTAGAAAGTGACCTTATTTGGAAACAGCGTCTTTGCAGATGTGATTAAATATCCGCAGATGAACTCATCCTGGATTTAGGGGGGGCCCTCAATTCAATGACTGGTGTCCTTATAAGAAGAGGAGAGGACACAGAGACGTGGAGGGAAGAAGATCACGTGAAAGACGTAGGCAGAGATTGGAGATCTGCTGCCACAAGACAGGGAAGCAGGAACCACCAGGAGCTGGAAGAGGTGAGGGAGGATTCTCTGCTGTTGATAAACTCTGAAGCAATTGTAGGGCTCCCCTTTGTTCTCACTCAAACCATCAAAACCTAATGGTACCTTGTCTTAAAAATTCTGATTGTCACATGGCTCATATGGATGTCCTGAAGATCATGGACCACGCCCGATGCCATCATTTAAATTTCTCAGGTCTGCAATTATCACATGTGAACACCTTCATTTTTCAATGTAACTCATTGAAATCATGGTCTACATCTACGAATTCGTCAGGAATAATTTAAAGATATTGGAGCAAAAACCCAACTGACGTTAACCTAAAACAATTTAACAGGATGTACGAGGGAAGAAAAGATGCAATGAGGGAAGAAATCAGCTCTTGGTAATGAGACTTGAGGAGTAGATTGTGACCAAGCACAGAGATGCAGCATACAAGTGAGGGGGCAGGTCTTGTCCTGACCATCCCCCTCAGCCACTCTTACTCTGTTCTCCTCCCAGGTGGACTCAGACCCTGTCAGCGACTCCTACGCTGTGACCTCACTCAGCTCCACTCCCCATAACTCCAGGTCTGGCAAGTAAGAACCCCGTGTATACCCGGATCCTCTTCCTGTTCCATAAAGGGTCCTGTGCCTGGATCCTGTAGGGTCAGAGAGGGCCATTTGACACCCCCTGTCCTAGGACATCGGGGGTTTTGAATATGCAGAGTAGCTCACACTGAGGAATTAGAACACCCTAGTCCTAGTGAGGAGTCAGCCCCACACCAAGCTGTGGGCTCTGGGAGGGAGACATCACTGTGTTAAATCCAGAGGCCATTGTCAGGAGGCACAAGGCACAGCTGTCCACCTCCACTCCCTCTCTGCCCTTCTGTTTCTCAGTCACTCTTTGACCCTCTGAAATAGGCTTCCTTCCCCATGACTGCTAAGACTGCTCTATCAAAGGTCTTCAAGAAAGTCCAGAAAATTCCAGATCCTTCCAAAACCACATCAGTCCTTTCCCCTCCTGACCCAGTAAGAGTCCTACCATCTGACTACTGTAACTTGACCCTTTTTTCCACCAAATATTGTTCATCACATATTTGTTGAATAATTACGATGTGCCCGACTCTGTGGGCAGATGGACAAGCTTCGTTGACTCAGGACCTAGTGTCAAGGCGAAGGCAGCAAGCCTGCTGCCAAGATTCTCTCAGCGCTGAATGCTCCCACACAGCATTGTCCTTGTTAGGAATCTAAGGTGAACTCTATTTTAAAAAATCACCGAGGTAATTTTAGGTAACAGATAAGGCTGTAACAGGTAGTCTAAGGACTACTTAAATTATATAAAAATGTCTCATATTTGAGTTAGTATTTGGAAATAAAAGGATAGAACTTATGTTAGAATGAGATATAAAATCAAGCTTAGTAATGTAAGACTTTTATGGAATCAAATTAATTTAATGTTAAAAAATAAGCTCTTTACAGTAGGTATCCTCTTTTCCTGAGTACAAGTATTCTAAACAAATATAACTAAAAACACTAAATGATCCCTTAGGCCAAATTACCTTTAATATAGAAGTGAATAAAAATCATGGTAAGCAGAAATTGCAGTAAACCAGGACAAGTAAAGATCTTCTTTCCTGTCACATGAAACACGATCTCTCACCCACACAACAGTCTACTCTTCACATTTATGTCTCTCAAAAGAGTTTAATGAAGTACAATTATAAAATGACAAAGCATCACAGTCCAGAGCAAGAAGTGGGGTTGACATTAAATGAGGCGAGTGAAACTGGGGGCTGTTCATGGGGAACCACTTCCCCAGGGCCACACTTCTTGGCTTCTTCCACATGACCTTCTCCTATTTTCCATCAGGTCTCAGAACATCATTCTTGGCTCCTTGCTCTCTCTGCCTCCCTGGCAAACCTGTCTGCCCTCAGGGCCTCAGCCAGTCTCTCCCTTGCTTTTTTCACTTTCTGACTCTGTCTGCGGATGTCTCCATAAGTTACGGGCTGTCTGTAGAGTGGGTGGGAGAGACCGAGACCCACTCCTGGTATCGTCTCTGCCCAGTCTGAAGACTGTGTGGCCGTTGGCTTGAGGCTGGGGTCTAGAGACCCAGCACCAACACAGCCCAGGGATTCACCTGGACCACCTGGTGCAATTATATTTAAGGTATTTGTGATATCAAAAGTACTTAAAAGTTCTCCTTCACTGCTGCAGGCCTGGAGTCCCTGCAGTCTCCTGTATGCACAGATTTGCTGGGGCTTCTGCAAGGTCTGCTCCCGTTGACTGTACCTGACCTCATTGCCAGGGTGGGAAGTCATCCTTGTAACTGGCCTCTTGAAAATGCAGCTGGTGAGTCTTATAGGAAGTGCAGACCTTTCCCGATGTCTCCGCTTGGTCTTGGCTAAATGAACCTGTCTTTTCTTCTCTGCTGTCTGGGGAATCATATTTCTTTTGAGCTTTCCCTTTGAAAACAAAATGAAATGTGAAATTTGAATAAAATGTGGGATGCAGACTGCCAGTCATGAATTTTCTCACCTCATTTGGGTCTTCCACCCTCCTGTATCCTGGAGAAATATCTCTCAAACTGCCCTGTGCATCACAATCATCTGGAGGGTTGTTAAAACACAGATTGCTGGACCTCAACCCAAGTAGGCCTGCGGAGGGCCAAGAATTTGCACTTCTAAGTGTTCCCGCATGATGCTGATGCTGCCGGCACAGGCACCACACACTGAGATGTAGATTCTGGGACGCCAAACTGATGAGTCACGGACAGAAAGGACTATTTTTAGATGATTGTGTGCCCAGAGCATAGTAATTTAGTTCCTCATCTCTAATGAAATCGTGTTTCTCTCAACAATTTCATGCTCACTTCACTTGCACACCCATGTCCCATCTTCACTCAAATATTCTCCTGTACATACGTAAATAACTCACACACGCCATATTCCCATCACATAGTTCTATCCACTGTAAATAACCATTTTTCCTCCCCTGACTCTTCCTCTCTCCTCCTACTCCTCCCTGTTAATCTGGTCTCCACCATCGGACTTAACACAATTGATGCTTCTTAGAAGTCAATCCTGCTCTCACATTTGTTACACATCCACACCCTCTTCTAGGCCAGCCCATCAATTTCCCTGGCTTCACATACCATTAATGAACTCGAAATGCCCATAGAATCAGACAGATCTGGCTTGAACCCTGAGACCCAAATACCCATCTGCCCACTCACCACATCAGTGATAACTCGATGACCAGCTTGCAATGAGCAGGTACCAAGTTGATCCAACCAGTTCTCCAAATAATCACCCATATCTCAGGGTCCCCTAATCTCACTTGTTGGTGTTAATATCCTGTCTACACCTGAGTGTCATTCTGGACACCCTGCCACCCAACACTCGTACATCAATGAACCATCCATCCACCCTCCTAAATCCAGCTAAATATTCTCCGCTTTTGAATAATTCCTGAGCACCTTTCAGATTCCTACAAAATACATTTTCACAGAGTGACCTTTCCTGATCCAGCCATCAAAATTAATGTCACATTTTCTCTGTGTTAATTTTTAAAATTTTTAATTGTATGTGTATTATCATCTATTTCTCTCATAGTGTTTTTCTCACTAAATTGGATACTCCATGAACTGAAGACTAATGTGGACTGTAATGTGTTACACTGCCGTATTCACTCATTGCTTTGCCCTTGAAAGGTGCTCAATATATTTATCGAAAGAAATTATTCAAACTCCAAAAGATACTTTCTAAAGTTTTCAAATAAATTCCCTCAACTACAATTATACAAGCATATAATCTCTTTTGTGATATACTGCAATAAATTATCACTACGATTGCAAATCCTTTCTCTCTGTAATCCATTATAAAACTCTAGTCACAATAATCTATTTGAAATGTAAACCTAATCAGTACACCTTTCCTTTACAATCACTCATTTCTGTCTTCAGATACTTTTTAAAAGTGAAGTCATAAATCTCACTTCATTCCTATTGTCCTGCCATAATTATTAATACCATCCCTTTCACTATCCAACATGTCCCAGTTTGGAGGAAAAATTATTTGATCCTCCCATTTATAGAGCACCTATTATAAGCCAAGTTATGTACTAAAACCCATGATCCAGAATTTAACTTAAAAACATGACTGCCTCTGTTTATTTTAATCTTGGTGAGAGGAATGAGTTAATAAAGAGACTAATGAATGTCTAATACAGTGTTAGGTATAATTAGATCCTGTGATAAACAGGAAGGGCTATGCAGAGATAGAGAGACAGGGAGAGATGGAGGAAGAACAGTAAGGAGGGATAAAGGGGAAGGAAATTATCTACAATTATTTTATTTATTTTTTTGTGAGGAAGATCAGCCCTGAGCTAAGATCTATGCCAATCCTTCTCTCTCTCTCTCTCTTTTTTTTTTTTGCTGAGGAGGACTAGCCCTGTGCCATCATCTGTGCCCATCTTCCTCAACTTTATATGGGACGCCGCCACAGCATGGCCTGGCAAGTGGGGCCTTGGTGCGCGCCCGGGATCCAAACCCAGACCACCAGCAGCAGAGTGCTCGAACTTAACCCCTACACCACGGGCCCGGCCCACCTACAATTATTGATGATGAAGAGTTTAGGGAAGGACTAACTGATGAGGTGATATTTGAGCACAGAACTGAATATTTTTTAAAAAAGACCAATCACATTGTGGGTAAAAATTTTTCCAGAGAAGGGAACAATGTAAACAGTGCAGAGCCGAATACTACTTCCACTTCCCAGTGATGTTGTTGGGTAAAAACAAAACAAAAAAAAGGTCTGGCCTATTATCCCAAGAAAGCTCTCTATACAAATAAGTGCAATACCTTGAACATTACTTAACAAACATTGACACCTGGGAAACAACTTTCAATAAGGTATCTTCTTGTTTTAACAGCTACTGCCTGCTCACTTAAAGAGGTTTCACACAAGGACCAAGTGTACAAATGGACACTCTTGCTGTCCGTATGGATTCCACACTCACCAGAACAGGCTGGCTTGGAAAATAGGCCGATGCAGGTTCCTCCATGGCTGCAGAGTTGTCCTGCTGACCCCACTCCTGATGTGCAGACAGCCCGTGGATTGCTGGAAAATGAGTGACTTCTGCCTCTGATTCCCCTTTTATGGAGGGAGGGAGTGGATAATCCAATCAGTGGATAATCCAGAGGAGACTTCCTGTCTCTTATCAATGGGATTTGAGCGATTCCTAAAGCTTTATACATAAACAGAGAAATGTGGGGTTATTGACACTGTCAGATACTGTTGGTAGATGAAAAAATTTAATACAGTTGTGTGGGGAGGTGGTATTTGCAGTTTCTATCAACATTTTAATATTTCCTTTGTCTTCCACTATTGATATTTTCTGTAAAAATAGGAATGAAAGTTTATATGTACAAAAATGTCCATACAACATATGTTTTAATAGGAAAAAATAGAGAATGTGTAAACATTTATCAATAAAAGAATGTCCAAAATATTTATTAATAAGTCTCTAGAATAGATCACACAGCCATTAAAAATAAATTAGTACTTTGTGCATTTACATCTCAGGTAATTACCAGTAAACTTGTAATTATTTCAACCATCTTACTCTTTCCCTTCCCTTTGACCTGAATAATTAACGTTCCTTTACTCTCTTTACTTCACTGATGTTGACTTAACTCTTTTATTATTCCGTTATTTTGTCTATAAACTTATTAGTTGAAATCATATAGAAATCTTTGTTTAATTGCACTAATGGCTAAATCCTGAATCCTTAATACAGTCTAATGAGAATAATTACTTTTACCACCTCCCTCAAATGCTACTAACTTAAACACTTTCAATTCTATTTTTAACCTTCCTGACATTTGTATTACTGTTCTCATGCATTTTATTCTACATATATTTTAATCTCCATGAGAGATTTCTAGAATTACTTCACAAAATAAAATTCATTTATATTTATCTATAAATTATCCTTTCCTTTCCTCTTCAGTCCTTCCTCCGTTCCTGGTTTTCTACCTGAGATTATATTCCTTTGGGTGTGATAACTCACTCCAGTATTTTGTCTAATTCAAGGCTGCTGACAATCAAAAGTTTCACTTTAAGTTTTTCTAGGACATCTTTATTTGGGGCACTGTTGCTGCTGGGTGTAGAATTCTGGTTTGACATGAGATTTCGTTTAGCATTTAAAAAATACTGCTCTGTTGATGTCTATCTTATTTTATTTATGGTTAGAAATCACCAGTTGGCCTTTTTCTTGCTTATTTGGCATCTATAGTCCCTAAAATCCTTTACGTTAACTTTGGTTTTTAGACCATAGTTCAGTTCATTAATATTTCCTGTGTAGTCACTCTGCTTAGGGAATGTTGAATTAATTGAATCTGTAGATTGATGTCTTTCATCAACTTGGAACATGCTTGTGTATTTTCACTTCTGATATCAATTCCTCTCCACATTCTCACTACTCCCCTTTTAATCACATCCCATGTGTATTCTAATTCTACCCTGAATTTTCCAATGTCATTGACCCTGTGGTTTTCTTGGAAGATTTGCTCTTGAACAGTCTGCTGTTTTAATAAACCAGCCTTTTGCTGGAATCAAATCCTTCTTAATTACTTAATTTTTTAATTTCATTTCTAACATAAACACAATATACAGCTTTAATTTTTTAAAAAAGAGATAGCGGAGCAGTTTGACAATAAGGAGAAAATGATTTCCTTTTGATACAATAAAGCTAAAATAGGTAGGAGAAAATTATAAATTGGATCATATTAAGTTATATGAGGAGCCAGTATTCATTGAAATTCAACAGTAAGACAGAGGGAGCATAAAACCTGAGTATCTTGTTCTTTGTACTGATGTGGACTAGCTTTTGAAATGATAATATTTAGATTTCTTGGGTTAAATAAAAATGTTATAAAATCCAGTTTCATCTGTTTGTATTTACTTTCTTTAACATGTGTTCTGGAAAATTGAAATGACATAGGTCACATTGTGATATCTCTGTTGGTCTTGGTTGGATAAAGCCATGATGTGATGGTTAATTTTAGGTGTCAGCTTGACTGGCTGCAGGGGTGCCCAGCTGGACTGTGAAGCATTATTTCTGGGTGTGTCTGTGAGGAGGTTTCTGGAAGAGATTAGCATTTGATTCCATGGTCTACATAAACAAACCCACCCTCACTAGTGTGGGTGGGCATCATCTAATCTGTTGAGGGCTCAATAGAACAAAAAGCAAAGAAAGGCTGAGTCCACTGTCTCTTCCTGACGTGGGATATCCATCTTTTCCTGCACTTGGACATCAAAGGTCTTGGCTGTCAGGCCTTCAGACTTTGACTGAATTATATCACTGGTTTTTCCTGTTCTCCAGCTTGCAGATGGCAGATTGTGGGACTTCTCAACTCCATAACCTTGTGAGCCAATTCCTACAATAAATCTCCACTTCTATATATTTATATATATTCTATGGTTCTATTTCTCTAGAGAATCCTGACTAATACACATGGATAACAAAGTGCATATTAAGTGCACATGGACGACATTTCCTAAGGCATAGGAGGCTCCTCCAACCCCGCAGGAGGAAGCAACTCTTCCCATCCAGGCAACACACATGAGCGCTCACACACACACACACAAACACAAGTAATTTGAAAATGTGCTCAAGCTCAAACTTTCACTCTCTGCCTTATTGTTCATCACAGCAGTGATTTCTACATGGCATGTTATACATCCTTTGCCATTTATTATCTCTTTCCTCCCACTAAGACTAAATCAAACAGAGGCAGTCTCTCTGTTTAGTTATTTTGTAGATCACAGGTTTTATACCAGAGCTTTGCATGTAGTAAGTGCTCTAAAAATAGAATGACCAAATAGTTTTCCCTCCAAACTGGAACATATCAGGGAATGAAAAGGGTAGTATTAATAATTATGATAAGACAACAGGAGAAATATGTGCTGAAGACAGAAATGGGGGATTTAAAAGTTAAGATGAACTGATCACTTTTGCATTTTAAACAGATCACTGTGACTAGAATCTCATGATTTTATTACGAGGAGAAAGGATTTGGAATCTTAAACTATTCTTGCTAATTTACTGCAGTGTACCACTCTAAAGGTGGTGTCTTTGCATAAGAGTAGTTAAGTGGATGGATTTAAAATATTTCAGGAAGTGAATTTTTAATGTTTCAATTTTATATGTATATAAATATAAAATATATATTGTACACATAATATATGTGACCCCTTTATGTGTGCAAAGCCATATGTGAACATTCTTGTGGGAAAATTTGGAAAATCCATATTGGTCTTGTCTTCATGGAGTATCCAGTTTAGTGAGAAAGAACTAAATCTTGAAAGAAATAGATAATAATGTACATATAACTAAACTAGAAAAAAAAAATCAACAAAGAGGAAAAATGGAGTTTTATAAATTGGCTTACTAGAGTAGGAGAGTTCACTGTGTGGAAATGATATTTTGTATGAGATCTGAAAGATGATTAGAAATAATTCAAAAGTGGAAAACCTGTAGGTAGATTCAGGAGGGTGGATGGGTGGTTTATTGATATCTGAGTGTGGGGTGCCAGGGTGTCCAGAGTGACACCCAGGGCTAGACGCATTATTAGCACAAACAAATGAGTTTGGGAACCCTGAGAGAGAAGCAAATTATTTTGGGGAAGTGGTTTGCTCAACTTGGGACCTGGTCATTGTGAGTTGAGTCATCACTGATGCCGTGAGTGTGCAGGTAGATAAATGGGTCTGGGGGTCAGAGTTAGGTCTCTGCTGATTCTTTGGACATATTTGGCTCATTAGTGGTATTTGAAGCAAGGGAAATGTATGGTGTTGCCCCAGGAGGGTGCAGATGGGCAACAGGTGTCTGAGCAGGGCTGACTTCCGGGAAGGATCAGTCATTGTGGGGTGGTCATAAAGAGAAGCCAGAAAGTGGCTCAGGAAGTTCAGACAGGCAAGAGCAGGACAGTGTAAGGTGGTGGATCCCAAGGACAAATAGGCTTTTAAAATGACGTTGAAGTCCACAAGGTCACATGCTACTGCAGAGCATGTCAGACAAATCATGAAAAGTCCCCAGTGGATTGGTAAGAGACATGGCTTGTGAGGTTAGCAAGAGAAAAATCCACAGAATGGGGATGGGCTTGAGTGTGCACTGTGCAAACAGAGGCATTTGGATATATGTGAACTTTTCACAGCGGATCCCTGGCAGGAGGACAAGAGGAGGGGCATGGGGGGTGAGGACTGTTAGGAATGCTGGATGAGGGATTGGTTTGTAGATGGTAGAGATTTGTGCATATTTGAAATGTGAGGGATGATTGCAGTAGGGAAGTGATGGAAAGTGCAACAAATGTGGAGGGCATAATGTCATTGAAATTGAAGAATGAGATAAAAATCAGAGTGGTTTCCACAAGAAAGAAATTTCTTTGGATATAGCAACAGAAAAGGTGTGATAAATCAATTCCTTATGAGGAATATTTGTAGATCTGATGACTAGAGAGTCAAATAGTTCTTGTTTGATGGTTAACAATTTATCTGTGAAAAATGGAGGAGGTCGGAATAGAGATTTATGGAACTCAAGAAATGGAAAGAAATGAGCAGAGCGTTAGGGAGCATTAGAGAAATGCATATAGGTCCATTGGTTGCTGTGATTTTCTGTTGGGATCCACAGGCTCCTGGTGCATTCTCTCTTCAGTGCAAGTGTCAACATGGCATGGCAGGTATTTGAAATCATCTGAAGTGGGCGGCTTGCAAGGCAGATATAATGGCAATAAGGAATCTGCGAGTATGGTCAGTGGGTGATTGAAATGATGGACTGTGGAATGCAGGATTAATAGAGAGGAGTAGGAGAAGAGAAGCAAAATGGTTGTGAAGATCTGCTTACTGGAGTAATATACTTTCTCGAAGAATGGTTACTTAGAGGGGAGTTCTTTGTGCCAAAAGTAGAAATGTGGAAATTTGTGGTGGGAATATGGTGTTTCTGAGTTACTGATTTGGGAGCAGGAGAATTTTGGGTGAAGATAGGATCAGGGTGTGGAAGTGAATGACTAAGGATGGAATAGTGAATAATTTCATTAGAGATGAGGCCGTAAAGGAGCTGTGGAGTCCTTGGAACTCTGTGTCCCAATAACAGTGGGCTGTGGGGCACCAGCATGTGTGTATTTGACCATGACAGAGAGAGGAGGAGAGGAAAGTCCTGAAGCAAGATGGCGGAGGGAAGTTGGTCTGGATTTGACACTGGATAATGACCTTGAGCTTTCTGTCCTTGTCTCACATCAGTTGATGGTGTCACTGAAGCCTGTTCTCCACATGTGGTCCCTGTACCAGCAACATCAACATCACCTCTTAGAAATGAAAATTCTCCTTTTCTTCCCCAGACCTACTTGGGTTGAGGTCCAGCACTCTGAGTTTTAAAAACCCTCCAATGATTGTGATGCACAGTGCGATTTGAGACACTTGTGTCCAGGGAGAGAAGGAGGGTGGAATATCCACGTGAGCTGAGGATGTTTTCCGTGGATGGTAGTCTTCATCATCCATTTTGTTCAAATTTCACATTTTATTTTGTTCTGAAAGAGAAAGCTCAAAAAATATGCCCAGGCTTCATAGTGGAAACAGTAAGACCATGAAACTAAACCCAATCAGAAAACTGAAGTTCTACGCACCCTGAATCCTAAGTAGCTGCATATTCCAGAGGCCAGTTACTGGACTAACTGCCCATCCTGGCGGTGAGGTCAGATGCAGTCAGTGGGAGGAGAACTTGGAGAAGCCCCAGCAAGTCTGTGGATACAGTCGACTGCAGGGACTCCAGGCCTGCAGCAGTGAAGGAGAACTCTTAAGTTCTTTGGAGTCGCAAATACCTTTGAAACAGTCGCACAGGCTGGTCCATGTGAATCTCTGGACCATGCTGGGGCCGAGGGATCTGCACACCAGCCCTGAGCCCACCCGGGCCACTGTCCATATCAGGCAGAGATGAGTCCAGGAATGGGTCTGGGCCACTCACAGCCCCTCTGCAGGCAACGGGCATCTTCTAGAGATATCAGGAGACAGACACAGAAAGTGAAGAAAAGCATGGGAGAGACTGACTGTGGCCTCGAGGACAGACGAGATTGCCGGGGAGCCAGAGAGAGCAAGAAGCCAAGAAAGGCATCCTGAAAACACAGTGAGGAAGGCAACATTGGTGCTGAAGAAAAGGAGAGTGGTGCCATTGAGAGATTCCCCATGAGACAGGCTTGACTCTCACAGCATCTCTTTGTAACATCCATCGTGATCTTGACATTTCATGTTAAACCTCAATTTTTATTTACCACGAGTTTTCTCCTTTTTATATTAAAATTGATAGGATAATTGTAGCTGAGGAATTAGTGTTTTGAACTTAGATTTGTTTTTTCTAGAACTGACACTCAATGAAGAGATGATACCTACTTGAATGAGATTTGTCTTTTAATGTATATTAAATCTGATGCCATAAATGTTTATTACGATTTTGCATCTAATTTGGTTTTTTTCTTTTTTGCTGAGAAAGATTCACCGTGAGCTAACATCTGTTGCCAGTCTTCCTCTACCTTGTGTGTGGGTCACCGTCACGGCATGGCTGCTAATGAGTATTGTAGGTCCGTGCCTGGTAACTGAACCTGGGCCACCAAAGCAGAACATGCCAAACTAACCACTCAGCCAGGGGCCATCACTATGAATTTGCATCTAATTATAACATAAAATGCATCAATCTTTCTCTTCACTGCCACATGTTAATTCAGACATAGGTGATTTCTATATCATGAATTAAGTATCTCTTATCTGTTACCTGGCAAACTTGTGTAGCTTTGATTTTGGAATCTCCAGAATGAGCACACCCCCTGGGGGCATTATTCTCCCCGTAGAGAACCTTGGCAGCAGGCTCATTGCCTTCCTTCCCACACTAGATCCAGAGTCGTGGAAATGGGTTCGCCTTGCACACAGCACAGAGCACATAGGAATTACTCCACAAACATGTGATAAGTGAATAATTGGTGGCATCATCAGGTCATTCACAGAAGCCAGACTGAGAGAGAGCTTCCTTAGGTCAGGAAGGAGAAGCATTCCTTTATATTTGTGAGGTTTTAATTTGTAACATTGTAATGTGAACAGCAAGTATACTATTTTTATCAAAATTGTGTTCTGAAGGTTTTCAAAAATCTCTAAATCTCAGAGTAGAGAAAAATCAATCTCTGTGAATCTGTTACTTGCTTCAAAGATTGTCAACTCGTATACCATCTGGCTTTGTTTATCCTCACACCAAGTCCCCAAGAATTAACCGGCTGAGATGGCTGAGAGCACATCATTTCAGCTGTAAATATTTCCATTTCTCTTACAGATGAGGGAATTTTGGAACACAAACAAAATAACATGATCACACACAAAAATAAAAATGTCATTCGGATAATCAACTATCTAGTCAGTATCCAAAGTCTCCCAGTTTTCTCAAGGTTATTTCCTGGTTTTACATTTTCTTTGAGTCAGGATCTTAATGAAACCCTTCTTTTGCAATTGGTTGATCTGTTTCTGAAGTCACTTTTAATCTCTTGTTGGTTCATGCATCTTGGGATTTGGGTGGAATATGAGTGTGTGTGTTTGTGTGTCTACACCGATGTGTGAATTCTTTCTTTCCTGGATGGGAGTGCCCTGAAAGGAAGGACCTGGGCTGTGGGAACCAGGATTTCTACTCTGCTTCTGGCTGAACTGAAAAGGCCTCCCTGGGTGACACTTGCAGCCTTCAGAAAGGAGGGGGAAGAAGTACCAAGGAATTCAAGACAATGGCCCTTGTCTTACAGGGTGTTTCCAGGGCATGATGTTCAAAATGCCGGGTGCTAACCCTTTAGGTCCAGGTCGTCGGGTGGGTTCTCGGCATGAGCTCTGAGCAGTGTCTGTTAACCACCCACGTGGGGAGCATTTCAGTATTTTAATTGGTAAGGTTGTGTCTGTTGTGTCTGTGGTGTCTAAGATTGGTGGCATTCCCCTGCTGGACCCACTTCTATACCTGCCCCTCTCCTGCCTCATCTTTCAAAACTCCCAACAGGAAAGTTTCACATCCCTGTAACACAAATCCATATAACCACAGCACAGACTGGGGAAAAGAACACAGCCGTCCCAGGGGCTACGTGCTCTATGCGCTCAGGCCAAGCTGCCCCTTTGGGACAAGTCAGTAACAACACGACTGAGTGTGTAAACTAGTGATTGTCTGAGACCATGGACCTGAGAACCTCATGGGCCCAGATGTCACCCAGGGCAGCAAGGGCTGGTGTGGGTCATTCCGTGGACAAGATTAAGGTCTATTGTCCTGGCAAACCAGAGCTCACCCCTGATCCATCAGGCCCAACTGGGGAGGAATGGCCACGATGTACCTGACAGAGAGGCTGGGGGCCTTCTAGGGAATTTCTACCCTAAAAGAATCCTACAGTGAAGTGCAGGGATGCTGGAACTCCTAATTCACAGGGAGCAGTGACGTTTATAGAACAAAGTCTTGTTGTAGGTTTAAAAGCTGCATCATGAGTCTTTCCCTCTAGACATGAAATAAGCGGGAAAAGGACTTCCATGGCATGGGCCAGGATCCCAGGAGGATTCCAGTCTAGGCGAAGGGTGAACAGGGAGCCCTAGAGGCGGCCTGATGGGGATGTCCTGTCGGCCCTTAGTCCATCTGCACATGGTCTTCCTCTGTCCTTGTCCGTTCCACATGCAAACTTTTATCTTTTTACATTTTTTCCTCATTTAGTGTTGATGCGAATCCAGACACTGATTAGAAAACGGCAAGTTCCAATATCTGATCAAAGAAACCTCAACAAGAGAAGCAAAAAACATTCCTTCTTCCTGGAAAGCTGTAGAAAGACAGCCGCTGTCCTGGGGAAGGACATGGTCCTGGTAAGTGCTATTTGAAAGACACCCACATTTCAGTGGTTATTGCTCTGCCTGGGAAAGTCCCTCCAACCTCTGCATCCAGGGAGATCTGAGGGGCTGTCTCTGCTCCTGGCCCAGGTGAACCACACTGAAATGCACCTGTCCTCTGAGGAAGGGGGACTTGAGGGTTACATTCAGTAGCCAGGGAGGAGGCTGGCCCTCCTCCCTTCTCCCACATACAATAAGCTGTGACCATACACAAGTTAATTCAAGGAGGAAAGTGAGATTCTGTGTCTCATTTACATGAACATAAGAAGTGAAAGAACCACACCACAACACCCAGGCTGTGACAGAAACAGGATATAACGTAAGAGTCAAATCTACCATTTACTATTAAAGAAATAATATCACTCCTCCCCAATGGGTTAACAGTGGCTGGCATGGAGATATCAGGGAGTTGGAGGGGGTGGTGCCCTCCCTCTGGGGCTTTAGGGGAAACCAGGGAAAGTCTTAGGATGTCCTCGTTCACTCAGGGTGGCAAGAGCTGGCCCGGTGCACCCCGAGGGTTCCAGTGTCCCTGCTGGTCAGGAGGAGCTGCACTTGTGGTCTCCAGAGTGTGACGGCTCATCACCAAGGGCATGGTGGCTGAAGAGAAGAAACAGACTATTTTGGGGAACCTTCCTGAGATTCATGGCACAACTCCCTGCCCCACTGCACTCTGATTCAAACCCTGTACCGAGTGCTCAGTCCATCAACAGCACCCCGTTTGTCCCTGATGCAGGAGGCATCATTTAGCATCACCCATTTCAGTGGATGCAACTGAATCCCAGAGAGGAGAGGGGAGCGGCCTGTCCCAGGCCTGCTCAGCAGTGGAGCTGGGATCGAGGCCCATGCTTAGCCCGAAGCTGTACTGAGCCCCTGGATTCAGTTGCTCCTGGTCCCAACACTCACTCGGCCCTGAACTGGAGGATGTCCGGTTCCTCTTTCTCCTGAAGAGCCGCATTTTGCTCGCCTTCTGGTGTGCGGGCTCCAGCTGGCAGGAGACCCAGTAGCTACAGGACAGAGTGGACCTGTGAGCTACCAGGAGCCACACCTCAGGTGCCCCTCCCAGAGCCTGCCAGCAGCTGAGTCCTGGTGCCCCATGGGTCACCACGCTACGAGTTCTGAGGCTGATCAGCGAGCCAGGCCACAGGCTCTGGAGCTGGCCATCAGAGATAGTCTGTCCTGCCCTCACCCAACTCCTGTCCCCCTCACCTCTCATGGACACTGATGGGCTCCATGGCCTGGAACCAGGCCCCAAATCGCTCGTCGGGCTCCAGGTCATATGCATTTGCAGCCTGCTGGAGCAGCTGGATCCTCCGGATGAGTTTGAATTTCTGGGAGGAAGGACAGGATGCAGACAGGGCTTGGGTGGGGAACGCTGCCAGGGACTTGTGCGGAGTGAGGATCTGGTCTGGGGTCTGTGCTCACTCGGGAACCCTCCTTCCTTCCCACTCCATTCAGGACTTGCCTGTCCTCACAGTTGGCTTGGCTTGAATTACTTCCTCATCCAGGAAGGTGTCCTTGATGCCAGCCCCTCCCACACCCGCCAACGTGATGGGATCCCCAGCTTTGTGGATCTGACTCTCCCAATAAATGTTAGACCCAAGGGATGAGGCCAGAGAAAGTCTTGCCAGGGGAGGTCTCTGATTTCCACATCCCCACCCTCCCCGTAGCTGCTCACGTCACACCATTTCTGAAAGTTGACCCGATTTCCCTGGAAGGGAGACAGCCAATGTCCATCAGAAACAGCCCCCTTAGCCCAGAACCAACCCCCATCCCAGCCCTTCTCAGGCTGCAGGAATGTGAGGGCCCAGCAGAGGGCAGACCTTCCACAAAGAGAACTTGACACTGGGCCAGGCTCTGGGCTCCAGAGCAGGAGGGACAGGGGAGCTGAGGCCAGAGACCTTATGTAGCACACCCTCTCTGATGACAGACGGGGAGACTGAGGCCTCAGGGAGGAAGGGACAGCTGGAACACAGAAGTGCTTCCTCACTTGCAGGGGCTGATGGCACTCCCCCAGGGGCAGGGCCTGAGGGGGAGGCTGAATCCATCTCAGACACAGCCTCCTGCAGCTCTGCAGGCAGGCAGCTATGAGCTTCCCCAGCCCAGGTAGACTGGTGGGGGGCTTATGCGGAGCGTCTATTGACACATTGCTAAGATGGGTCTGACTGCCCAACTCCCAGGGGTGGCCATGGGGCTCTCATGAGAGGAGGTTTGCCAGGTACTGAGAACTCAGGTCCCAGTGCAGGGCTCTCGCCTCCCAAACCTCAGGATCCTGCTCCCTGGCCCCACCTCCAGGCTCACTCACTTCCAGATCATCCTCCATCCCAATGTCCAGCAGCTTCAGGTGATAGAGGAACATGCCCAGGAAGGGGATGACACCCTGTGAAATCAGGGTGGGAGTGGTGAGATGAGTCCCTCCTCTCAGGTGCCCCCATGGACCCTCCCCCAAATCCCTTCACCCCAGCCTCCTGCCCACCACAGACTCCCACAGAGAACAGCCTAGGACCCTCAGCGGCCTCCCCCCAGTTGCCCCCTCCAGGGCCACCCAACTTCCCCAGTCACCTCCCAGGGGCGGCTTTTGGCAAATCCCAGGGTATGTGGTCCCTGCCCCTCCCCACCCTAACCCATCCTGGGCCCAGCCCTTCCAGGCCTCCTCCTGGTCACTTCCAGGGCAGGCCTTTCAGGCTCTTGGGCTCCTGGAGCTGGGCTGGAGGAGGAGGGACCCCTCTCTTAGGGAGGCCTCCAGCCGTGAGGTGAGTGACCTCTCCTCTGACACCTAAGACCCTCCCCCTCAGGCCACCTCACCTGCTGCTGCTGTCTCTCCTGGGCTCCCTGGGGGTCCATCTGCAGGGTGGCCCTCACAGATATCACCTCCTGCAGGGTCAAGGACAGGCTCAGGGAGGCCATGTTCCCTTCCCCATGTCTCCCAGGCCCCTGATCTTGGACCCTGGCCATCTGGTGTCTATGGCTGCTCCCATTCCAGGGTGCCCTGATGCTAGATCACTCCCAGCTCCAACACTCCCTTCTCTGTGCCCTCAGGCCTGCCCATGCCGCTAAGCCTCTCTCCTCATCAGGAAAGTGTGAGGAGGACTCCCCATGCATCCCAGGGTCCCCTGAGGACTCAGTATCATCTGACTGTCACCAGTGCTGTCCCCTCCCCCCTCGAGGAGGAGGAGCACAAAGCTCCTGCACGTTCCTCTCCCCCTTGTACCTCATCACCCCTGTGAGGCCTGCACCACAGATCATCTCCCTCCATTTCCCAGATGAGGAGACCGAGGCCCACAGAGGGGCAGTGACTTGCTCAGGGGCCCACAGAAGAGACCGCTCCCCCTCCCAGCCAGAGGCCCTGGCCCCCGGCCTTCACTCTTCCTCCAGACACACCTCGGACCAAGGTCCTGTCCTCTGGACTCTCGGGGTTTGTTGAGGCCCTCAGTCAACCTGAGCCATGGATGGAGAGGCACAAGGTGTCTCGGGGTCCCATGCAAGTGGCTTCTGTGTTTTCCAGCCCCCTGGGATTCTCTGAGACCAGGCTGGCCCTGAGGCCATGCCAAAGTCCTTAGCTCCCTAGGATCCCCTCAGGATTGTCCCTGCACAGAACTCCTCCTTCACTCACTCAGGAAGGGGACCCCCGTGTGCCACATCTGAGTGACAGTGTAGGAGTTGACCACGGCACTGGGTAATGGTGACATTTGCATCCTTTTTCACTTGGAAACTTCTAATGTCCCTTCTTCTTTCTCAGCTCTCATGTTTGAAGTCTGTGGTCTGAGCCTTTGTACAATCCTTAGGCCCCTCCTGCCAGGGCCTCGATGGAGGCCATTAAGAATCTGTCAGGAAGGTCCGTTAAGAATCTGTAGGTTCCCTGATAATTCTCATTGCCATCTGGGGCGTATCCTTGTCGACAAGGCACCGGGGGAGACTCACTGGTTTGTCAGCAGTGACCACTATCGGGCTAGAGTGCACAGTCCCAGAGAGCACACAGTTCTGTCCCAGATCCACCATTTGGCCCAAGGCTGTGCAGCCCCTCTGTCGACAAGGCCTGAGTGCCCTCCCCTGCGAGCTGCAGTGAAGACAGAAGGAGCAGCAGGGGCCTGGCTTCCTGAGGACAGACTGGGCTGCTTTAGGAAGAAAGGAACCCCCACCCACTCCATCCACCCGCCAGCCTGAAGGATGGTGAGGGCCAGCTGATGGGTCTGCATGGAAGCCAGACACCTGCTCATTCTGCCACCTCCTCACCTCTTGCAACAGTCCAGGCGACACCACTGTATCCCGTGACCAAGGCCTCCTGCCCCAAACAGTCCCCACCTGCCCTGCAGCTCACACCCCCGCTTCCTGTCCAGCTGGACAAGACAGACCATTATTTCTCGGGGAACCTTAAGTGAAAAACTTACCAAAGCACATCCTGCCTGGTCCCTCCCCACCTCACCTCCCATCCTTCCAGATCTCCAGACTCCACTCACCTCCTTGAGAAGCTTCCTGCTCTCCCGGTGGCATGTTTGGAAGATCTTTTTAACTATTTGACAGTTCTTCCTGAGGAGGGAAAAAAGGAAAGAAACACTGTGGAGTGGTTTGAGGGTAAATCCCTTTTGTTTGAAAACCCAGAAGATCCAGACAGCCTGGATGAGCATTTTCAATGTGTCGTCTGAGCCCTGAGGTGTCTGGGACTGAGGAGGGGGCTCTTCTATTGTCACCTGGGGCCTCCATTCTCTTATTTTCTCAGCAGATGTGTTTTAAACAGTCTTAATTTCACGTGGACAGAGAGTTCTGTTGCTGCAAACACTTGAAAATCTTCAATTTGGTTCAAGCCATGATCTGTCACTTAGGGAAACTGATTCCTGAGGCAGAACGACTGGCCTAAGTTTTCAGAAAGACTTGAAGCCTGCCAACCAGGTCAGACCCTATCCCCAGGGTTTGCTGTCTGCCAGGAGGTCCCAACTGACTGAAGGGCAATGCCAGCCCTGTGGGGGGTGTCTGGTCCACCCAGGTGGTGCTCGCATGGAGAGAGGCCTACCCACCTGGACACCTGTCTCCACGTCTCTTTTAAACGTTTAATGGAGGGGCCCTCCAGAGCCCACAAGATCGCATGGAGAGAGGAAAGGTTCCTCAGGCCGTGGCATTCCTGGGGAAGGGAAGAGAATGAGCTGTGAGGGGGAGCTGGAGCCCTGCTTCCTCTGGCTTCTGTCGCCTCATTGACGTCTCCTGTTCTGGATGAGACAGTGGCTCAGGGAACCCGGGAAAGGCACAGCTGGAACCTGATGAGGAATACTTCCAGGGAGGAGGATTTCAGCTCAAGCCAAGAAAGGAGCCCAGGAAGGGGTGAGCTTCCCACCACTGGGACCAGGAGTCAGGTCATCGAGGCCTGGCAGGAGGGGCCTAAGGATTGTGCAAAGGCTCAGACAACAGACTTCAAACATGAGAGCTGAGAAAGGAGAAGGGGCAGTTCCCCCGACTCCAGAGAGGGGCTCCCAGGGCCTCCCACATCTTACCTTGGCCACCTGGATCCAGAGCTCCCCCACCCTGGCCCTGTCCTGGGCCGTCATGTTCGGGTCCCCAATGCAGGTGGTGATGACACATTCTACCACTCTGTTAAAGTGGGTCATGGTGGCATGGATGGTCGGTGCCAGGTGCTCATTGCCCCTGTTGTCACCCTGGGACCAGATGGAGTCCAGGAATTCGTGGGGCCTCACTGTCTTGAAGAGCTCCTGGGGAGGACAGGGAGTGTCACCCAGCCCTGCCACAGCCCAGCTGAGCATCTGCAGCCCCCAGTCCCAGGCCGGGTCAGTGGTGAGAGCTGGAGCTCAGGAAGCTGAGAATGCGGCCAGAGGCTTGTGGGAGTCCCTGGGTGCTGCCTGTGTCCCCTGAGGGCACCCAGCACAGGATGACCCAGGAACCGATACTGTGGCTCAGGGAAGTGGCATTTGCTTGCTGCCCAGTCTCACTTCCTCCAAGCACCAGAACTCGGCTCCTGCATGACCATCTCTAGGGGCATCTTCCACCCATTCTGACCATCCTGGGGTCTGACTCCTCTTTCAGATGCACATTCCCCCAAGGCAGCAACAACCACGGGCTTTGTTTGTTTGCCTTGTAGTCACATTAAGTGCCTAATTAGTGTTGAGGCTGTTGAGGCCTCCTGGGCAAATGAGTGAACTACCCAAGGAGAAGACAGCACTTCAGTGTGCTCCCCTCCCCCACCAAAGCGCAGACTCTGCCCAACTTCCTCTCTGCTCCACCTCATCCACCTGCACAGCCACTCTGCATGGCAGCTGCTCCCAGTGTCCACCCCTACTGTCCACATGAGGACAGCAAAGGCTTGGGCGTTAAGAAGGCTACTCAGGTCACATGAGGGTAAGTGGGGAAGCAAGAGGTTGGACCGAGATCATGGGATTCTGGATCAGGAAATGGCAGGTCTGGGGCAGCTGATGGCACAGGGAAGGCCTGCCCCACCTGCCCTGAGAGCCCCGCTGCTCACCACATCCATCAGTGTCAACTGCTCTGCCACCAGCCGGGGAGGGAACTCCAAGAAGTCAGGCTTCTCCTCCCTCAGCAGGTTCTTGGTGGTCACGTCCCAGGGGCAGTCGGGCTCTGGGGCTGGATCTGGCTCTGCTGTTATCTCTCCAGGTGGAGGGAGGATTCTCCCTGGAGCCAATGGTCCAGCTGGCTCCAGCTCAGGAGCTGGCACTGGGGCTGGAGCTGATGGTGGTGGTGGCTCTGGCCCTGGAGGGACTGATGGAGGTGACACTAGCTCCAGCTCTAGCACAGGTGGTGGAACTAGAGCTGGAGCTGCATCTAGCCGTGGAGCTGGCCCTTGCTCTGGCTCTGGAGCTGGAGGGAGCTCTGGAGATGGTACTGTAGCAGGAGAAAGAAACAGTGTCACTCAAGTAGCTGACTTCCCCTGTGCCTGTCAAAGCCAGGAAAGACCCCACTGCCTTGAAGGGAACCAAGCCTCCGAACACTCTGCAAATTGTCATCCCAGACTGCAGTCGCCTCACCTTCCAGCTCTGCCTCAATGGGCCGTGGATGCTCCAGCTGGACCTGGAGAAGGTAGGCGTGACCCTGAAGCCCTGAGCCAGGCAAGCTGAGATGCAGAGAGGCCAGCTTCATGCTGAAGCAGGGATAGTGCAGGAGCTCCCAGAAATCCTGCCCTGGGTCCAGGCAGGTTCCCACCAGAGAAGAGATGGCACTGGGGGAGGCAATTGGGCAACAGAGTCAGAGGCCTGGCCTTTCCTTCCACACTTCTCACCCAAGGCACCCTGGCATGGGACTGGACCTTATGCCTGCTCCTCTCCATCCAGGTGAGAGCCACATGGCAGCCCTGACCCCTGTGAGGCTGTCCTGGCAGTGGCAGTCCTGCTTATCCAGCAGGTTGACACAGAGTCTGTTGTGACTCTCTTCCCACGGACACTCTTCTCCTGAAGGTCTGGGACACAGCCCACCCTGGCCCTCCATGCACTTGTGCAACTGGATTGAGCACTGAGACAGATTTGTGACCAGGTTGCTCACACACCTCCTGTTCTGGGCCTGGAGGCGGTGGTCAGAAGAGGTAGATGTGGAGAAGGGGAGACAGATTCAAATGGGTCTGTGGTGGGTATGGGTTTCTAGGGGAGAACTCAGCCCAGCCACCCCTCTGGTTCCCAGGGGTCCTGGCACCCATCCATAGCTCTTTGACTCCTGTCCTCCTGGACTGGAAGCCACCGGACCTCTGCCTTCCCATGAGAATCAAAAGATGCGTGAGATACGGCTCTGACAGGCTCCCCTCAGCCACAGCCTCCATCTCTCCCCCCACAGCTTGTTCTTTAGAGACAGGAGGCCATCCTTCTGGACCCAAAGACCACTCACTTTTTTAGGTGGTCCTGCGCTCTGCCCTCGTGGCTGGAATAAGGGGAGATGCCTCCAGATGTAAAGGAGGCCATGAGGGCATCCCTTGGGATGGACAGTGGATGACAAGACCTGCGAATGATGTCTAATGTCAATGTCTGACTCTCAGACGGAAATTGAGGCCACGCATTGTGTCTCCTTCTTTCACTGAATTTACTGTCTCCAAATGTCCTGCATGCAGTAGGTGCTTAATCTACATGGTTGAATGAATGTAATCCACCCAGAACCATCCCAGACACCTGAGTGGGCCTAGGGCCTCTCTGCTGCCCCAGAGATCCTTGATTGGCTACCCCAAGGAAAAGGACCAGGACCAGCTGGATGGAATCTCCAACTCCTTGACAGGGTGGTTTCCATGTGCTTTTCCAAACTCAGAAAGGCCACATCTCAGAGATGGGTGAGGCAGACTACTTTTCACAGGGAAGAGAGAAATAAACACCATGAACAACCACAGCACGTCCGCAGCCCTCTCTGCAGAGCCAGGCACCAGGTAAGCACCCGCCATGGCTGATCCCATGAGTTCCTACAAGATCCCCATGAAATTTATCCTTTCCCACCCTACTTTTCAGAGGAGCAAACTGAGGCTCAGAGAGATTTGGTGACACTCCCAGGACACACAGCTGGCAGGGGGCAGAGTCACCACTGTGCTGAGGAGGGAGTGGCCACTCACCTAGTAAACAGCTGGTCCTTGACTTGGTGGGACGTGTCTAAGGCCGAGTAGTTGACCATGAAGGTGGCGAAGCTAGAGATGTTCCTCCTCAGGAAAGCTGGTGCGATGGACTCTGTCAGCTTCTCCATCATGCCTGTCTGGAGGGCCCGCATCCTGCAGGCCTCATTTAAATTCACGGTGGACTCATCCTCACACTGAGGGAGAGGAGGAGGTACATACACTCAATGACATCATGGTGAACCAGCGGGAGGATTGAGGTGACTTTCTACCCTCCTGTGTAGCTGGTGGGAAGGAGTGGAGGTCCAGATTCCTTTCGGAGTGCGACTGTGGAGCACTGTAATGAGAAAACCCTGGGGGGTTCCAGGGGAGACTCAGATTTGAGTCTGCATTCTAGTAGTGCCTTGGTCATCTCAGAGTCCTGGGTATGAAGACCCCTCTACACCCACACTCACCTCAGACCAGTCCTCTTCATTGATGGACTGGTGCACCTGTGTCCTCTCCAGAGAGATGGCGAACTGGAAACCATCTACCAGCTCCTCAGCCATCACTTGGGTGCAGCTCTGCCATGACAGTGCCCAGAAGTCAGGCCAGGAGGCATCAGGGGCCTGCCTGGACTTCGCCACAGAGGGAAACCCCACCACAGTTCAGGCACAGAGGGGCATCTGCATAGTCTCCATGAGGGAAGGAATGTGAACACCTCGATGGCCTGGGATTCACATGTGGGTAGAAGAGCTTGGTCCCCAGCACTCACCTTCCTCTCCTGCAGCCAAGATCTTCAGTGTGAACATGACACACAACCAGATCTCCACCATTTAGCTACCTGCTCCTGCTCAGGGTGGTTCCTCCTCATACTACCTTCTCTAACTCCACCTCCCACATACACACACACACACACACACACACACACACACAATGAGGGTCAAGGGGTGTGGGGCTGTCCATTTGGGATCACAGTTGTGGCCTGACCTAGAGTGGCCTGCCCTGGGCTACGCTGTTACCTGATGGTTCCTCCTGCCAAAAGCCCACAGGCATTCGAGGTGAGGGCTGAGCCAATGTCTAAAGCGACTTAACATGCTCTCATTCTTGGCTTTCCGGGGGCCAGAGCCTCGGAAAGTCACGGGACAACACGAGAACATCCTGCTGTGTCGAGTGCCTCCACTCAAATGAACTGGACAGGAGGCTGTGGTTACAGTGTGGGTGCCTGGTAACCAGAGTTCTAAGTTCTGTTGGGGGCTGTCACCAAGGAAGTGAGGTCACTTCTTCAAGGTTCTATTTCTTGGCCCCTTCCTTCAATCAGACCCACCCAAAGCCCCCGCTAGAGTGTTGGCTGCTCTCCCTCCTTGCCCATGTCATCTCCATCACTGTACACAAATATCCATCACCACCCTCCCCACAGCTCCTTGGGAGTGGAACCAGTGGCCAGCTTTGAGGAGACAGAGCTGAAGTCACACCTCTTTTATCCTACCAGTTCTGTGTCCTGGAAAAGCCACTGTGCCTCTCAAGATCTCCCCAGTCTCCCAACCTGCACAATGGGGATGGTGCTAAAAACAGCTTTCTAGGAACATCGTCAGGTGTATATGAGATAATACCTACAACACCTGTGGATTGGTGTCACATGTGTCTAATGCTGAACCTCCCATCTATGTCAGTTCCATCTGTGCAGCCTCCACAAACCCCCACTCCATACTTCTTGTCACACATCATTGGCCTGAATTTGGTTTGGTCACTCTTATCTGCAAGAAGGGTTAGGAATTTTATCTTTTAATTTGTTGAATTGCCACCCAAAATAAAACTGATTCTCTGTTCTGAATATTAAGGGAGAAGGTGAACAGTGGAAACTACACATGCTCTCTCCCTACACTAACCTTCAAGTTGAAGGGGAGGAGATGAACTTTTCAGATGAATCAAGCATGTATTTACCTACCACAGGCTCTCTTTTCTTGTTGTTTATTCATCCACAGAGAACAAGAAGTCTTGCTTCCAAACCAGAATGTATGAGACGTCCACTGCCCTCTGTTCCCAGCAGAATGACCAGAACCAATTTGTTGGCTTTTATTTGCCTGGCCCTTGTAAGTAGATCTGAGAACACTCTTTCTATGTCCTTCATAGAGTGGGTCTGGGAGAGTCTGAGGTTGTAGAGAATTGTAGGCAAATAGCAGGCTCGTGAAAAACTGAGTCAAATTTGAATCTCTGTAATTCAGAGAAGGAGAGTGATATCAGCATCATGGTGGAAGAAGACACCTCCTGTTTTTCTACTCCTACACTAACAATGCTTTGGCATCCATCCATAGACAAAAGTGCCTTTGTGGGAGAAGTGGGATCCAGCACCATATGCCAAGGGACCCAGAGGGAGTCTCACCCAGCCATGCCTCTGGTAATAGGCAGACAGACCTCAGTCCCAGCTCTGGACCCTGCAGTGGCCCGTGAACCAGCTCAAGCTCCTTTCAGCTGCTGCATGGAAACCCCTGAAAACACTGTCTTATATCATGACACACAGAGGAGAGGGCCTTTGTGGAAGTCCAGGTTTCAAGAAGAGAAGTTCCAGCCCTCTGTTGGACCACAAAAATATGAGTCTGGATGGGTTGAAGAGTTTGGAGGCATTGGCAGCTAGGTACTCTTAGAGGGCTTTAAAGGATGTGGATCCTGTAACTGCACTGAGCACTCCATCAAGAAGTCTCCCATGACTTGTGGGGTATGCCTCACCCATGCATCTCCCCAGCTGGCCCTTAGGCACCCCCAGTGCTCTGCGTGCCTCACATACACGCCTCCACCCTAGGGCTTCTTCCTTGTGTATGCTCCCAACAGTGGTGGTTAGAGTGAATTTTGGAGGACAGCTAGTGAGCACGTGCAGAAACTTGGTCCAAATCCGCAGGCCAGAGAGAGACCACAAACTTGAGGTTTCACACAACCTCTGGAATACAAAAGGGAGGCTGTCAGCGCCCAGCCTATTACATCACAGCATCAAGAGAATGCATACAGGCTGGAGAATTCTGCCATTAATGAACAAATTAAAAATGCTGAGGTTATACTGGTATAACACATTAAAATACAAATGTATTATTGAAACATATATTAAGTTTAAAAAAATGACATTTCAAATGTTGGAAAAATTAAGTTTGAGAAACCTTGTATGTGGTCAGTAAACATCTGTCCCTCCCTCCCTCTCCAGAGCAGCCATATGTATATGTATAAATACACACACACACACATATATATACCCCCTATAAGTTCTATATATAGAGAGAAGCATATGTGCGTGTGTGTCCACAAACACTCATACATATATATAATGCATGTACCTATGTATATCACATACATGTATGTATACATGATAGAATACTCACATGCACATGTGTATATCTCTACAATTTCACCTTCAATAAGGTAAATTTCCGGTTTGTATTGACTCTAAATAACTCTGCATTTTAACTTGTTAGGTCTGTTTCGGTTTGTTTTCCCCAAACTTTCTGGTTAGTCCTCTGGGCACTTCTCAATTGGATAACTGTTGTGTTTTTCGTTCGTTGTTGTGCTTTCATTTTCTCTTTTTAATAAACATATTTGTTGAAATATGACATACAATCAGAATAGAGCACAAACCCAAGTGTGAAGATTGATAAGTTATCAAAAAGTGTACACATGTGTTAACACCACCCAGGCCAACAAACAGAACATGACCAGTTCTGTTTATAGTAGATTATACATGATATATATAATAGATAATAACTGCAGTTACCCAGATTATGATTTCTCCTTTTTCAGGAAGTAGCACACTGAATGGCAATGCTTAAAGTAAATTTGGTCATGATGTGGCCTGCTTCAAATATGTAGCTGGATTTGGAAGGTTAATTTTTTTTAGGAATACATGAGTTTAGTTCCAGAAAAAAAGAGGCTTGTAAATTTCCTTTCCTGTAATGACCTTGTAAGATTTTTGTAGCAAAGTTAAGCTATTCTCATAAAATAAATCAAAAAGTTTTTCCCATTTTTCCTGTTCTGTGGAAGAGCTAGAGTCAAAATGTGTATTATTTCTCTCCTGAATGTTTGGTGGAATTTGGCAGCAGCGGTGTTGGCCACGATGAAATGTGGGAATGTTTTAAACTATGGATTCAGTTTCTTCTTTAGATATGGGACTATTCAGATTTCTCATTTCTTCTTGAGACAGTTTTGGTAACTTTCATTTTCCTGGCAATTTGTGAATTTCATCTAAATGTTCAAATGTATTGACATGTTATTTATAATGACACGTGTGTTGTCAGGGAAGGTCTGGGGTGAGTCTCCCGGGGGCAGAAGTCAAGCTCAACTCATGTGTCCCCGCAGCTTCAGGCACCTGGATGCTGGAGGGAGAGCTTGTTCCTCATTGCAGGACGAGAGGCTGAATGCTTTTCTTCTCGCCCTCTTCTCTCCATTCACACCAGCTCAGGAGACCTTGTTCCTGGCCAAGTTGGCGTGCAGGCAACGCCCCATGTAAATTCTTCCAGGCCTGGTGGATATTTGAAATTGTTTTCTCAAATGTTCTCTTGAAACCACATGGCCACATTTGTATAATATTCTCTCTTTATTTTATATTTGAGTCAGTTTTGGTAATCACATTTTCAATTTTTAAACTGTACTAGGCTGTGTCTCTTAGACTCCTAAGTGTTTTCAGTTTTAACTCCTTCAAACTTCTCCCAGATGTTCCTGCCTTACGGTGATTCCTTCTTCATGGGAGCTCTGAAGCTCTTCCTAGCTGCCTTGTTGTTGACAGTGGCAGATACACGAGTTTCATGGGGCAGAAGTTTAGGCAGTTTGATTGCCAGCCTTCTGCTGCACCATTTCAACCCACAGATGCCATGCTTCTCTGCTTGTCCCAGAGCCTCCAGTTGTAATTACTCTTCCTCCCCAGGGCTATCTCCAATCTCATGTTGATATTATTGCTGTTCTCTGAAGCATTTGATGATGTGTTCAAATGAACAAGCATTTTGGATCCTGAACCAAAGAACCATTTACAAAACGCACTCTGAATGCGATCTGCTTTTCCATTCATTAAACTTTTCTCATAATCACTTTTCTCCATGTGTGTGGAATTCACTAAGGATGTTCCAGAGCCCAGGTGATGTTACTTGATTTAGCTATAAATTCTAAGGCTTCAGGAGAGCTGTTGCCACAGATGGAATGAGTTGGCTTGGCATTCTTCCTTAATTAAGTGATTACATTGGATTTGAAGATAAATGGGGTTTGAGTCTTTTCCCTAAGGAGCCCCATCCGTCTCAGCAGGTTTCAGTACAAGAGCTATAAGCATGTTGTGGCCTTGGTTTTTGCCATTGAGGAAATCAACAGAAACCACCATTTTTTACCCAACATATCTTTGGGAGTTGATCTCTATAATGTCCTGCACTATGAACAGAGGACACTGGAGAGTTCACTCACTTGGCTCTCAGGGCTGGGCAACGACATCCCAAATTACACCTGTAGGAGAGAGAGCAAGTCTCTAGCAGCCCTTACTGGAACAACGTGCAATTTCTGCCCAGATTGGAACGCTGCTGGAACTGTACAAATTTCCACAGGTAAGGCTGTGTGGGATGGGGAGACATGAAACCATGTCTACTTTGATGCCATTCTCAGGTGCCTGAAAAGGAAGAAAGGAGGAGACTGTGTTTATGCATCTCTCACAGGATGTAATCTCCAAGGACGAGTGTATAGAGTCTTAGTGAGGTATGCACATTTCCTTTATTTGGTATCCCTAAACTCTATGATTTCATCCATGTCCATTGATAACAAGGTTCCAGGGACCATCTGCTCTTGGCTAGATTGGGTCCCAAGCCTGAGTCAACAAGCCATTTTCATGAACAACCTCTGCAGTGATGCAAATGAACTGCATCAGAGGAGGCGATGTCAGGTGTAAGGTGAAGGTGACAGACAGGGCCCATGCCACTCAGGGCTCAGACAAGAACAATCCAGCATCAATGCCTCCAAAGTGCAAGATAGGGAGGGACAGACTCACACACCCAGGGCCCAGGGCAGCCACAGAACATTCTGTGTGTGACCCATGCATGGCTGCACACCAATCATGAGTGTAGAAACACCACAAACCCATGAGTCCCTGCCTGGGGAATCAATAGTCATGCTGAATTTATAAGATTCCAAATCAGTAACTCAAGATCAATGCAGAAATCAAGTTGCATTTTGATTTTATAAAAATTGACCTCCTTTCCTTTTCCTCAGTTCTTTTAACCATGTTAATTCCGGGATCAATGTGTTGTCATGATCCACTTCTGCACCCTCAACATTGGTTTCCTCCATTATTAATGCTGTTGTGAGAAATTCCTCCCTTTCCTCACCCTAAAGCAGAGGATACTAGCTGGAAGGAACCCCTGTATTCCCCATCACCCCAAACATGTATGACTAAGACAAAGGTCACACTTACACACCTCTATGGCCCTGGAGCAAAGGGGATTTTAGGGCAGTGAAACCATAGTTCTATATGGTTCTGTAATGGCGGTTACATATTACTATGCATTTGTCAAAACCCGTAGAATGTACAACACAAAGAGTGACCCTAATTCCAACTATGGACTTTCATTAATTATAATGTATCTGGACTGGTTCAGGAATTATAACAAATGTACCACACTCAAGTTAATAATTTGTAGTTAATAATGTTACAGTAATAATGTTATATAAGTTATATAGATTACTAATGAGATGTTAATAATAGGGAAACTATGTTGGGGGTGATTAGGGTATATATAGGAACTCTCTATAATTTCCACTTAATTTTTCTGTAAACCTAAAACGATAAACCTATAACTGTAAAACGTTATAAGAAATAAAATCTATTTTTTTAAACCATATTTTCCTATCTGGTAGACTCTAGCTGCATGTCACCATTGAGCATTTAAAATGGGGCTAGTCCAAATTGAGATGTGCTGTAAGTGTAAAATACACAATGGGTTTCAAAGCTTTTATATAAAAATATGAATGTATAATACCTCAATGATAATTATATATTAACTACATGTTGAGATGATAATTCTTTGGAGATGTTGGGTTAAATCAAATATATTAAGATAAAAAAATGAAAGGCTTACATGGCTACTGACTTGGGAATTGCAAGATGCACAACTACACACACACACAAGACTCTGGCTGAGGCAGAGTCTTCTAGGTTTTGCAACCGCCTCATAAACTTATGGTCTCCCACACTCAAACCCACCTCTCCTGACTTGGAGCAAGGCTATTGCTATGGGTTGAATTGTGTCTCCCAAAAGATATGTTGATGTTCTAATCCCTGGAAGCTATGAATGTGACCTTATTTGGAAAGAGGGTCTTTGCAGATGTGATCAAGTTAAGATGAGGTCATTAGTGTGGACTCTAATCCAATATGACTGGTTGGAGAGGAAACAGCATTTCATGACAGAGGAAGAGATTCGACTGTTGCAGCTGCAGCCAATGAACACCAATGATTAGCGGCCACCACCACAAGCTGGGGGAGTCAAGGAAGGGCCTGCTGATACTTTGATATCAGATTTCTAGGCCTCAGAACTGGGAGAGATTGAATTTCTTTTGTTTTAAGTCACCCACTTTGTGCTATTTTGTTACAGCAGCCCTGGAAAGTCATACAAGTATAAATGGCAGAGCTCATGTCACACAGGAACCATAAAACAGAGGCAGAAAAAGGGGGATTTATTCTCTTCCTTCCAGGTTGGAGTGGTTTCCAGAAAAACTGGTTGTTGTAGCAGAGGTCCCTGGTGTCACTGTGGTTTTTCTGGGGCCACAGGAGCTGGTGAAGATGTTGGGCTGTTTGAGGAGACAGAGATAGTGGTATGTGGAGCTCTAACTATTATGCTGGAAATTTTGGAGATATTTGTGATTCAAGCGTCCTTAACTGGGGAAAAGGCCGTCACAAGGTTATTGGAATCAGGTCCGACTTGCCCTTCCCCACTGTTGTCTGAGAAAAATGGGACCTTGTCCAATTCATGATGAACCAAAGAAGACCTTCCATGTAAGCTGATTTATAATATTGAAAATTTTCCCAACTCTTAAGTGTCTGTTGATAGGATGCTGGTTAAAGCTATTATAATAAATTCAAATTAAGTACTCTAGACATTAAAAATCAAATCGGAGTCTATTTTTTGAGCAAAAACTAAGTTTAGCTATTATAGGATACCAACGTTGTGAAATGAAATTTTTATGTTTATCTACATAAGAGGAAAATTGGCTGGAAGACAAAGCACCAAAATATTAATAGGGAATATCTTTGAAAGATGAACTTACAGTTGACTCAGTTTTCATTATTTTTTCTCTTTGCTTACCTGATTTTCTGCTAAAATGATCATGCAATTTTGGTAATAAGGAAAATTGTGTATTGTTTTACATGACTAGACCATCATCGCTGAAGATTCTATGAAACAGGTGGGAGAAATAAGGGATCAGGTGTGTCTCTGACTTTTGTCAGGAAACAGCGCTCAAATCTCTGGCTACAAGAGGAGTGCTGCTTTTCTGGGGTAAGGGCTTAAATAGCTTATTCCCTCTCCAAGGAGAAAATGATCTAACGTGCAGTTCAAGCCTGCAGATAAACCGCTGAACCTAAAAGACAGTTGTCTTCAGATCACTGTTATCATCTCATCTTCTTTTAGTCTGCTAAGCTGCAGCATCGCCTTATCCATCCTGTGTCATCCATGCGCCCCTGTTGTTGATGGTGGTGGTGGTTGTGTGTGTGTGTATGTGTTTGTTTCGAGGTAAAGGTGAGGGGAGGGAAAAGGTCAAGGAAATAATAATGGCAAAGATGGCATCATAAAATTGAGACTTCCCAAGTACTAGCCACCAGACTTAATCTTACATGCACCTTAAAATCCTGTGTCATTAAAATGTGACATTGGTGACAATCCCAACTAAATTAGAATACACCTCTAATTGTTGACTCTGTTTCACTCTTGAGTTTCTGTCCAAGTTTCATGTTTTGCTTTTTTTTTTGGCAATACTTTATTTTCTAAAGAATGAAACTCCTAGGAAACAGTCCCTTAATAAACATCGAATCTGATTCCCAAGGGCCAATTATCCACTCTTATAATGGTCTCTCCACGACCAAAAATGTGAAAGGCCGTTGGCTAGAGTGGAAATCTTGGAGTTATGCCAGTGGCACACTGTATTTCCCTACTTGAACTTCTGCACCTGGTTTGGCGGAAACTAAGAGACAGTACTGAACTCTGCAATGTGCAGGATGGCAAAAAAGGTCAGCCCCAGGCCGACTCCAAGACCCAGAGGGCATTTGTGGATGCCAGCTATTAACCTAAATTATCTTTGTTCCCTCTCAGGACTCTACTGCTTTCTTGCTTTCATTGAGATGCAAAAGTGTTCAACCCAAGGTTTGTTGATGGTGAAGGAAGTGGTTAGGACCTCTTGCAGTTCTACAGCACTGGGTTTTCAACACAGTCCCTGTGTGTGATTTTATATTATCCTACAACCATTTGGAGATAAGAAAGACAAACATTGTCCTCAACCTGTTTCCGATGGAGAAAGTGTGGCATAGAGATGGTAAGTGAACTTCTTAAGTAATGAAGAGAATATCATACAGAGAATGGAGGCCAATGCTATTTGATCTACAGGTAGACAATCGTGAGTTTGAACCTCTGCTCCCATAGATACCAAGAGATGACCTTGGGAGAATATAGAACCTCTCTAGGTTGCTTCTTCCTCAACTTGAAATGTGAATGATAATATTTACATGATATGGCTATTTTGAGGAAATGCAATAAAATAAATAGAACATCTGAATGACATTTTGTGGGATGCCTTATGTGTGATAAATGCTTAGTAGTGATAGGCATTATTTTAATCAAAGCTTCATTTAACTAGATAATAATGGCAAAATGAGATAAGGCAGATTGCTTCACTCCTTTATTAATAAATAACTTTATTACAAAATAATGCAAAATGGCATTTTGTCCATTGTTTCCATTATGTAAAAATCATGACCCTTCAAATGCTTCTGATACTCACTCTTTATAACCAGAAGAGAGGAATCTCACTGTTTCCTCACTTCCTGTGGCCATAGAGGGGCAGCTACAATAGGTAACATTTTTGCAATATTTTGCAGAATATATATGGCTCTTTTGTCTACTTGAATATACTTCTTTTTTTCCCTAAAAATAACACCTTAATCAAATGAGCATGTATAGGTTTTCATTGGAAAGTAAATCTACGATATTTGCATTTGAGTATTCCATTACTCTCTAAAATGGAAGCTGATTTAGATTCAGAAAGGATATAGATTTATAGCTGTTAAGGAAGATAAGAGGGTGCAAAATATTTGTACATAATTTGAAAATTACATGGAATCTAAAGACCAGAATTATCCATCAGTAGTTTCTCCTGGGAAAACCTAAAATGAGACCCCATTACAACTGCTGTTGTGTGTCCACAATCATGCGCGTGCACATTGAAACATGGTGCTGTAATAGCCTCCATGAAGGTTTTTCCCTAGTATGCCAAACTCTATCCGTCCTGCAATCTACCAGCTGGGAGACCAGGGGCAAGTGACTTCCCTTCTGTGAACCTCATTTTCCTGGTCACTAAAATGGCTTTAAGAGTTACTGTATGAAGAGGCTTGCTTCAATGTTTAAGTAAGGTAACACCAGTAAACTGCCTATTTCAGTACTCGCCAGAATAAGTGCACAATAAGTGTTGTTTCTATTTCCTCCGACTCAAACACTGATCATAATGTTGGAAATAAGATGACTTCTCTATTGCACACCAGCAATGAAGAACACTTCTTCAGAGGCCTGCAGAAGCAATGCATTAGTGAGTTCAGGACTCAAGGCTTACATAGGGGCTCAACGGATTCAGATCATTTCATCCTTTCCCCAGGTGGTTGGTCAAAGTGAAATGTCAGAAATCATACAAAATGGTATTCAAAGTGTTGTTTCTTCTTCAGTTGAAGATGGTATGTCTTTTATTTCTTTTCAAAAATACTATTTGGAAGAAAAAGTGAAAATGAGGTGAATTTTCTTGTCTTTCTCAGTAATAAAGTCCAAGGATAAAATGTATAGGTGTGAAGAGGGAGGAAAAAAGGAAGAAGACCAGAAAAATAAAAAGGAAAATAAAAGGAAGAGAAAAGAATTAAAAGATATTATATGGAGTGATTTTATTCAAATGAGTACATAATCTCCCAGGTGAACAATTTAGATGCATGTTTTGGCACACATTTTTAAAAATTTTTATTTACTTTATCATATGTTAGAGGATGAATCTCTTTCTTTATAATTTTATCTCATTTGAATTAAATACAAAAGTTTCAATATCACAACTAATGAAATTAAAAGTAATTTAAAAATTAAATCTTATACAAATAAATCTGCCCCCTGAATCATAGCCATCTGCTTCCAGAGATGATGGAGAAAGGGTGTGAGATAGGACAATGGATAAGAAGATATGAAAGGGACTTGGATCTTGGGAAAAGGAGAGGAGATGGAGGGGATTAGAGAGAAAGCTTCATGAGGAGAGAGAAAATGAGTCATAGGTTTGGTGAGGTGATAAAGAAGGAAGAACTAGAAATAGAACTGGTGTTGAAAACAATCTGAGGTTTAAGAAGTCCAATATGAACCTGGGAATTTTGGCTGATGGAAAACCATGGCTTTAAATTGTGACAGGGTGACTCATGACACCTCACTGAGTTGATGTAAAAAAATGAAATAAAGGTCAAGAAATTCTAAATCAAGTCTTATTAAAAATTCTTAGGGTTTTCATCAGAGAACTCTTTTACTCTAGAAGCAGCTGAGATGCAGAGGTTCTCAAGCCTGAGCATCATCGTCATCCCCTGGGGAGCTTGTTCAAACAGATTCCTAGCCCGGGACCCAGACTTAGATTCAGTAGGGCTGAGGTGGAGCCAGGAAATTTGCATTTGTAACAAGCTCCCGGGTGATGCTGATGCTGCTGGTCCGGAGACCACACCTTGAGTAGGACAGTTCAAGAGGATTGCTCCAATGTTTTCCAAAAGAGTTTGAGTCCCTGCTGAAAGAAAAATTTTTTTTTCTAATAACATAAGCTGGCAACACCAATCATGTTCATTGATCATCCATTGAACAAATGTTTACAAAGTGAGTACCACTTGCCGAGTGTCACACTCAGCACATAAAAGGATTCAAGTAACCAAGACTCAAGTTGACTTGAGGCAGCCCAGGGTCTAAACAGAGTTCCTATCCTCTCCTCCACTCTAACAGTTGTTGTGACTGTGAAAATGTCTCCACTACTTGTCCCCCAAATGCAACGTGCAATAACATCACAAAGGGTTATGGATCTACCACTGACACAGGATTTATATCATGTCCTGGAAGGGAGAATTTTACAAACGGCACAGAAGATTGCAACGGTAAGTCCAAATAGAGTAACAGCCTTCAAAAATCAGAACAGAGTTAGTTGCGGCAAAATTGAACCAGTTCCTTAGAACATGACCTGAAATTCTAGAGAAAACCTACCGAAGTGAGCAAAGATGCCAGGAAGAAAACAGGTCATAGAACCGAAATGTGACACCAGGCCTACAATTGATTTTTCTCTTTTATTGGTTGCTTTAAAAAAATAACAGTGAATGTTGAAAGTAGTCCACACCTTAGAGTCTTAACTCATTCTGCAATAACAGCCTAATAGACCAGGGTTTTCAATCAAAGCCCAAGGCCATCCATAGTTGGAAACGTTACTAAGCAGATAGAGAAGCCTGTGCACATTATCAAATTAAAACCCAGGAAACAAATGGGAATCGTAACAGCATAACAGTTGACTTTTCCCATTTATCCAGTCCCTGTCCTAGATGTGGACATTGTATGAACAGGTTAGTCTTCTATTCCCATTTTGATTATCTCTATGATACTGGAGAATTATTGCCTCTGTGCACAGCAGGCTGTTACTGCTAAGAATTCTCCCAAAGATCATACACTCAGATAATTTTTAAGCTCTTAATATCTTAGGAAAATCTCTTATCTCTTCAGTCCAGCTGTCCTTATCAGTGGCTCCCAAACCTGTATGCTGAATGAAATCACCCAGGGTTTTTCTGAAAACATCAGATTCTGAGTCCCAACTTCTCTGAAATTCGTTTTACTGGGTCTGAGATTTACTTTGGGATTTATATTTTCAACAATTATCTCTAAATATTTCTGATGCTGTCAGTCCACAGAAACGTCTTGGGCACCACTGCCAATGGATAGGTGGAGCGTATACATTCAGCTGGTTTGATTATGAACTGTTTGCTCCATTCCACAGATGAGGATGAATGCCACTGACTGACCACCCCAAAATTATTGGACCTATCCAATTGGAAGCTACCTTCGTACCCCTCAACCTGGTTTGGCTCCAAGTAAGGGAAAGTCAAACTTCACACCTGAAGAGGAAGAACGCACGGGTAAGTATTGATAAAGCCCAGTGCCTGCAGACCACCAGGAATGCATATGACATCCAAAGTGTTAGGTTTATTAATGTGCTGCAGCAAAGTGTACCTCCCATTGGGAAGCTTCGGTGTCTCAGTAAGAAGATGCTAGAAGGGGCTTATTGAAGTGTCTGGCCTTATGCCACGTGGCTTTGAGGAAAGCTAAGGAAGCAAGGGTTTCTTCTGTAAATGGTCCTGTCAGGAAATGAGTGCAAGTTGATAACTGGATATTTTCACTTTCAGGTAGGAGAAGAGACTAATGAAGTTGGGTAAGAGTTGTCTTTGCTTCAGAAGCAGAAGCATCCGTGTCAGCCAGGAGAGTGGAATGTTTGGGAATTTGTCAGGAATGCAAATTTTCAGGCCCCAGCCCAGACCTACTGAATTGAAATCTGTGGGGATGGGACCCAGCAGCGTGTTTGAACAAGCCCTCCAGGCAGTGCTGATGCACACCAGAGTTTGAGAACCACTGCCTTAGCCCAACCTACAACAGTAGTCAAAAAAGGTGGCAGGGGACACGCCATAAAAATCATGTCAAGAATTATTGCCCACCAATGCTGGTGATAGGTTACACTGTTTTATATAATAAAACAGGGACCGTGGCTAGTATAGGGAATAGTCTATAGAGATGGTATAAGGAGTTTGAGAGAAATATTCAGGAACATTTGAAGGTAAACATTCTTCATTAATGCTACTCTGTTTCCCTGGGTCTCCAAAACATTTTTTTTTTTTTTTAGAAAACTTGATCCTGTCTCACGTTTAGATACTTGATGCTACAGGAATGTGAGAAGAAAAATGGGGAGACGTTTTTTCATCTTGTAAGGTCAAATAGTTCCTGACCTTGAGGAAGTAACTCTCTCCAGCTTCTCTTCTATTTTTCATTCTTGGAAATCAACCCTAATTCTTCTCAACTTGGCAAAAATAAATTTTCCAGAGACTGTGAAGTCCAGGTGAGTTTCATACCGTCATCATCTTGTGGACTGGGCATGAGAAGGGGCAGACATAGAATATACTTAAGACTCTCGCAACATTTTTCAATATGTTGTGTGGTAGATATTTTTCCAAATACGAACCTAAATGTACCAGCTCTATTTATTCGTTAGATACCCGCTAATTTAAAATGCTACTTTTCAAAATGCAATGTGATAACTAAAACATGGTGCGGTGTGCATAGAAATTCTGTGTACTATTTTGCAATTTTTTTGTGAATTGGGTGGGGAAGTGACCATTAGCCCTATTGCAGCCCTGGAGCTGGGCATCCCACACACATGAATTTAGTTCTTACACTCTCTGCTCTCTTCGTTTCACCTATTTTCTTATTTCCCTAACAGGAACAACATTTTTAATTAATGCAGCTTTATATATTTTAATAACTCATAGGTCATGGCATTAAAAATTTTCCTTTTTTTCTGAATCTCAGTTGAGCATGCCTTTCTTTAATACTAAATGTGTTGAATGCCAGAAAATATCCCTCGAGTGGTCAATTCAGATACTAAATCTCTTATAACTGATTTTGATTTTTACATATTGACTTGTTCTGAGAAAACTACTGGCAAATTGTACTAACCATCTATAAATGCATAATTAGCTTTAAGTCAACATCATGGTCACATGAACTATCAGCCACTCAAAGTCTTGGCTGCCCAAGTTAAATACACATATTTCTATGAAGCCCAGATCTCTGTGGTATAAAGAAAATGTCCAAATTGCCATTCTAGTGTGTGTTTTACTAGCTGACTTTCACAAATTATCAGAATAACAATAAATGGATTTGCTCTGACTTAGTGAGGCTCTCAAATAGGTGTGGAAATGGGAATGCAACACTCTCTTTAAAGGTTTGAAATCCTTTCTAATATTTTAATATCTTTTCATGCTTGGTGATTCTCAAACTTGACCATACATTAGAAACACGTGGAAGGCTGTACAAAATGTACTTATACCTGGGTCTCTGATGAATCAGAATCTCTGAGGTTAGAGCCCTATTGTCTATATAGTTTAACTTGTCAAATGATTCTAATATACAAGGGTGGTTGAGAACCATCACAAATGGCTCCCAGGGTTTCCTCTCAATCATCTGGCTGGCAGGCCAGATCACTGGAATCCTAGTTCATTTTCGAAGGAAAAGGGAGCACATACAGAATAAGTATCCAAATCACTAGGAGAACGGGAGGTTCGGAGAGATTTTAATAGTTAAAACTATTTCCAAAAGAGGGTCTGTGAGTCTGCACTGAGGATACTATGCTTCTCTCTCCTTCCACCCACCCCCTAAAAGTTCCTCAGTCTAGAAGCCCACAGACGTATATGTATTTGGCTTAATTCAGTAGGTAAACAGGTGAAAACAGATGTTCTTTTCTGGCCCAATACGTGAAGTCTCTGATAGTTCACCAGATTCTTTTACCATATTGATTAACTCTATTCATTTTACTAGTTTTTAATATAGTTGTTGTTTTACTCAATTGGTTAACAATGAATATTTACGGTAAGAGAATAGCAGACAGCAGAACAGGGAGACCGTGAACAAGAAAAGCAACACATACATGAAAAATAATGACCGAAAGGACAGAATGTGGGACAGGAAGGCAGAGCTGTATTCATCCATAGTTTTTCGAGAAGCGACCCGATAACAGGAGAACAGTTACTTCCTACTAGGTTTGAACAATTGCGTTGATTTTCCAAGCATTCTGTTGCAATGCACCCATCATCTCCATATGTAGGAAGACAAGCATCCCCAAGGAAGGTGTTTCTTTAGTTCCAAATCTCTAGAGAAAGGTCTTGGGCACAGAATATTCAGTTTCAGGCATCTCTTTCCATTTTCCTTAGTGACATTTTCTATATTTTATGGCAGGGGATAGCTAATTCTTTTGATCTCCTCGCAAACGTTACTGCCTACGGAACTTCTGGAGACAAAGAAGAAACGGCTGTGGTGCTAACTCTGCGTCTTCAGGGTGTTCAATCAGCAGCATACGGTGCAGCTCAGAAACAAACCACAGAGCGGAAACGGAGGGTAGAGACACAGTTTATGGGTAAGCCCACACCGGTCACTCTTCCTCACAAGGCATCTGCTTGGATGAATGTGTTTCAAAATGGGTTGTCTCTGCAAAAAAAATTCATGGACCACAATGAAAATAAGACCCTTTCAGAACCTACACAGGCCAGGAGTCATGAAGTTTCCACAGAGTGTTATTGAATAAAGTAACTTGTGTCCTAGAATAATGAAATCATGGGTGGAAAGATTGCGACTGGTCACTCTCAGTCTAACCACATATTTAACATTCTTTTTGGGTATTTTCCAGGTTTGTATTTCAATGGGCACTTGTCCTTCAGCTGCTAAGCTGGAGGACTTATAACTTATCTAGTGCATGGTTTCTTGACTTTGGCAATATTGATATTTGGGGCTGGTTCATTCATTGTTGTGGGGACTGCCTTGTCTATTATAAAATGATTAGCAGCAAACCTGGTATCCAGATGCCAGAACCTCACCCTGCCATCATGACAAACCAAAATATCACCAGATATTACCAAATGTCCCCTGGCGGGTACAAATCACCCCTGGTTCAGAACCACTGATGTGGAGAAATAAGATGTAAGTACATGAAATAGTAACCATACATGGCAGATATAATCAGTGTAAAATGACTATATTTCCCAGAGATTGGAAATCTTACTTTCAGGCAGGGTTGCCAAAGAAACGCTTCAAAGAGGTAAGAATCAAGGATGTGGTCAAGAAGGGAGAAGAGAAGGAAATACCATAAAAAATAAACTGACCCATTATGTGGTGATTGATGGAAGGATATCTGCATAAATAAGTGATGAAAGCAATATAGCAAAATGTTAGCAATTGTAGAATGTGGGTGGTGGGTATTTGGGTGTTTAGTGTGCAATCTGCTTGACCATTTGTGATAAATTGTTGGGAACATATTTTTTTAAATAAGGCAAAATACCAGTGAAAGAAAGCCAATTGTAAAAGTTACTGCCCTGAAAGCATGATGACATGTGACTGTAAGATAAGTGCACAAATAACAACTCCTTGACTGCAAGTCTAAAGCATTCTAGAACTAGGACTATACCACTGTACCATATTTCCAAGGTGAAGCACATAGTTCAAGAGCTTTCACCAACTTTAACCAATTTGGTCCTCATGACAGTCCTGTAGAGTGAGCAAGGAAGGTGCTGCATTTTATGGATGAGGGAATGGATTCAAAGAGGTTGAGATTTAATCACTATGTGATATATGAATAAAAAGGCAAATTATGATTATTAGTAATTCAATCCATTTTATTGCAAAGTAGTTTTCTGTTATATGAGCATACCACAGTTTATCTCTTCTATTGATGGACGCCTGAGCTGTTTTCAATTTTGGCACTATTGTGAATGAAACTCCTACAAGCATTCTTGTACAAGGCTTTTTGTGGACCTAAATTTTTGTTGCTCTTGGATGTATACCTAGGAGTGGAATTGCTGGGTTTCAGTTAAGAAACTGCCTAACAGTTTTTTAAAGTGATTGTACCATTTTACACACCAAAATATGAGAGTTCCAGTTGTTTCTCATCTTCACCAACACTTGGTGTTGTCGGTCTTTTTCATTTTAACCATCCTAATGGGTGTGTGGAAGTATCTCATGGGGTTAATTTGCATTTTACTGATGACTTATGATGTTGAGAACTTTTTCATGTGTTCACTGGCCATTTCTTCTTTGTTCACTGTCTACTCAAGTTTTTTGTCCTTTTAAAAAAGTTGGATTGTCTGTTTATTATTGAGTTGTAGAAGTTCTTTATATATTCATGACACAAGTCTTTTGTCAGATACATGTGTTGAGAATATTTTCCCCAATCTGTAGCTTGCCTATTCATTTTCTTGATGAGTAAGTGTTGAATCCTGGATCCTAGGAAAGAGCTTGCAAATGGATCAACTCTCCCTTATTCAACTTATGTTCCAGTCCTCTTGATCAAGCACCCTAGACTCCAGTCTCACACATGCTCTCCTGACTTATGCTGGTCCATGCTGGGTAGGTTTTGTAGCTCCCTGGTGCATAGTCCCTTTGCTCCCTTGTCAGCCTCAATGTGTCAGCAGCTTGGTTATGTTGTGACTTAATCCTAATTTTGAGATTAAATCACAGTTGTAGGGATTAAAGTCCTGGTGGCCAGGAAGGGCAGATCCTGAATATCCACACCCCACTGAGATGGAGGTGGGTGGGTGAACATTGTCTTGTGGGGAAGCAGCCTCTGCATCATCTCCAAGCAAGTGGGAGACAGGAGGTTAGTGCATAATGGAAATGAGTGGGCTACCTTTGGAGGCTCAGAGGCTTCAGGGGAATCTGGGGATTCAGGATCTTCAGGGACATCAATCTAGATAACTCCATCCATCTTTTTCCCAACCGGGCCCTGACCTTGGTACAGCAGACCTACCTTTGTTGGGAATTTATCCTTCTTTGGAGTTTGGCTGTTCTGACCATTGAGTCTTGGGCCTGGTCCCCAGTTTCTCTGCCTTCCCCCAGAGGAGATGAGAGCCTGTTTGTATACTGCCAAGGTGGCTATGGTGGTTTGAAGATATGTCCACAAATTCTTTGATATTCTTCCCTTCAAAAGGTGGAGCCTAATTCCCCTCTCCTTGAGTGTGGGCAAAACTTGACTACTCACTCCTAACAAATAGAAGAAAGTACAAGTGATGTTGTACATTTCAGAAACTGGGTCAGAAAAGGCACTGAGGTGTCTTCCTTGCTCTCTCTTGGATTTCTTGCTCAGGAGGAAGTCAGCTGACATGTCATGAGGAAATTCAGGCAACAGATGGAGAAATCCTTGAGGTGAAGAACCGAGGCCTCGTGCCAACAGCCACACGAGTGATTTTAGAAGCAGATCCTTCAGCCTCAATCAAGTCTTCAGATGACTGTAGCCTCAGCTGATATCTTTTATTGTTGTTGTTGTGTGTGTTGATTGTGGAGTGTTGGTTAGAAGTAAGCTTGTTTTACTAATAGAGGCAATTCTCACTTTAAAGAACATTTTTTTGATGCACAGATAAAAGGAGGGCATGTTGGGAGAATAAAAAAATAGTAGATTAAAGATAGACTTTGAAATACTGGACACCAGAGATGTTCTAGAATGATAAACTCAAAGATGATGGTACATTGTACAATAAAACAGGGGTCAGCAAACCATGGCCTTTGGGTTGACAACCTGTTTTTTTTAAAATAAACTCCAGATGTTACAATGTTATTACGGTGGTAGAGTTTTTATTTTATAACTTTTTTGAGATATATGTCACATACCATACGATTCACCCACTTAAAGTACACAGTGCAGTAGTTTTTAGTATATTTACAGTTTTATAACCATCACTACAGTCTAATTTTAGAACATTTTCAACACCGCAAAATGAAACCCCGAGCACATTAGCGTCTCTCCCCATTCCTGCTCCATCACTTGACCCAGCCCCAAGCAACCACTGTTCCGTCTCTAAGGATTTACTATTCTAGACCTCTGCTCATTGAGTTCTGCAGATCTTCCAAGTGTTGACACATTTCATTATACGAAAACAAAACAAAACAAAATACCATACAGTGCTTAACACTACCCCCGACCTATCAGAAAAGTCTTACATAGTGGAAAGCTGTCAAGCTCTTTGTATCAAGTGTAAGTTTTCCATAATTTTGGCTGAGAGCTTGAATTTTGTCATTGTCAACAAATACTGTCAGTTGTTTTCCTTGAAGTGATAGGTTCTTGGAGGTAATTTTTGAGAAAATGTGTGCCAAATACCCAAAACTGAATAACCTCAGTTTGTCAGTCGTTCTTTTAAGTAAAAATGACGTTCTATCAAGAGTGGCTAGGTCAGCTCAGATTGTCACACAAGTGCTTCTCCTCAAGACAGCCATTGTCCTTCAGTGCGTAACAGAAGTGCTTCCCGCCTACTTCCCATTTCATCACATACTACGTATTATATCAAAATATTAAAAAGAGGTATATTCAAGGTCAAGATTTAATAAAGTTAATAACATACGGGCCGGCCCCGTAGCATAGCGGTTAAGTGCGCGTGCTCCGCTGCTGGCGGCCCGGGGTTCAGATCCCGGGCGCGCACTGAGGCACCGCTTCTCCGGCCATGCTGAGGCCGCGTCCCACATACAGCAACTAGAAGGATGTGCAACTACGACATACAACTATCTCCTGGGGCTTTGGGGGAAAAATAAATAAAATTAAAAAAAAAATAATATTACTGCTCCATCAAGAACATTCTTTAGGGGCCGGCCCCGGGCGCAAGTGGTTAAGTGAGCGCGCTCCGCTGCGGCGGCCCGGGGTTCGCCAGTTTGGATCCTGGCACGCACCGACGCACTGCTTGTCGAGCCATGCTGTGGCAGCATCCCATATAAAGTAGAGGAAGATGGGCACGGATGTTAGCACGGGGCTGATCTTCCTCACAACAAAAAAGGAATGTTCTTTAGTAAAACTGGCTTTTTTTTTTTTTTTTTCCAGCGTGAGATCATGCCTGTGAAGACTACGATGACTCTAATATAGTTTGGTGCAACCACCTTGATTTGTGCTGAGGCGTCATCTCTCTTCAGTCATATCTGCTCCCCTCCACCTGGGGACAGATGACCTCTGTCCCAGCTTCCAGTGGGACAGATAAGTTTTGCCTGTTTCTGAACTTCATATAAATGGAATCATAGAGCATATACTTTTTCGTGCCCGGCTTCTTTCACACAGCATTATGTTTGTGAGATTCATACGTGTGTATGGCTACGGTTTGTTCTCATTGCTATTTATATTTTCCTTGTAGAAATATCTGTCCCTTCTGTTGTAGATAGATATTTGGGTTATGCCCCTGTTTTTGTTTTTGACTCGTGTGAGTAGTGCTGCTCTGAGTACTATACCTGTCTTTGATGAACATATGTGCATGTTTCTCTTGGTCTTTACCTAGGAGTAGAATTGCTAGGTTGTAAAGTATGTGTATTTCAGCTTAGCAACTGCTGCTGGTTGGTTTTCTATGATATGTTTTTGAAATCATGAAATTAGATTGGACAGACAACTGTGATTTATATATAACAAAATAAAAGACGGGAAAATGTGTGCTAGATTGGAGAGGCAGTTTGGGGCCACACTCTTCGGAGCCTGAATGCCATGTGAAGGCAGAGTGGGCCGGGTGGTACAGTGAAGATGGGGCTAGGTTGAATCCACTCCTTACATTCTGTGTTACCTTGGCCAAATTACTTAACCTTCTTCAACCTTAGTTTCCTCCTCAGTAAAACGGGGATAGTACCCACCTAAAAGTGTTGTTTAGAAGATGAAATAAATAATGTATGAAAACTGCTTAGAAGAGGGCCTGGTACTTAAGACATCTCCCAAAGTATTAGTTTCTTTCCTCCCAAAGGATTTTATTTGGAAATATTAGGAGATATTGATAATATTTGAGCAGGAAGATACATCGTTAACTGTTATATCCTTTAAAGTGTTTAATAAACTAAAGGTAAGTCTGAGACTGAAGTGTTGGAGTTGCAATCCCCTAGTTTTCTGCTGGCGGGTATATTTTATGCCTGGCACAGAATGGGAGTGAGTGCATTTTGAGCTTCATTCTCAAGATATTGTTCTACGGAATGCACAGACCTGCCCGTAGATCTACAGGGCTTTGAAGAGTAGAAATAACTTATTGTCATCACATAGCAAAAGCATTTTGGCATTCTTCTCTCTGTAGCATCTGCCCCAGAGGATGAAGCCCTAAAAGGTAAAGAGGAGAGACCAAGATGCAAATAATTGGTCTTTGTCTCAGCTGTAAAGAGATGACCATTGCTGTCATAGCCAAAGAAAGGCAAGGCCAAAGGAGCTGAAGTCCCAAAGTCTTAGGACCTAATAGCATGAGCAGTGATGTCAGATATAAGGAGAAGGTAAGGAACAGCATCAGATGAACCTGACTGGAACAAAGGGAGGTGGCCTGGAGATGCTGGTGTTTTGTCTGGATGTAAGGGAGGAGGGAGCAGAGTGGAGGGCACCTCCTGCTTTCCCAGTGGACACAGGCTGAGTAAAGACTTGTCTTCTTCAGTCTCATCATAAATGTGTCAGCCTGTGATTTAGTTATCTGTGGTCTCTTCCAATTAAACAAGATATGTGCAGCCATGACCATCCTGGAGATGCTCATCCAGAAACTGTTGTTGGAGGATAACTGTTCACAAAGCTTATGTAAAAAAAAATGAGAGCTCCCTATAGGGAGGCTGAGTGGATGAGTGACAGCTTCCTCTCATCCTTCAGTCTCACACCATGCCAGAATAATCTTCCTAAAGTACCACATTGATCATGGGAAGCCCTACATCGAATGCTTAAGTGGCTCTCATTGCCTATAAAATCAGTCAGACTTCTCACCCTGGCATTCGTGGTCCTCGCTGAGCTGACCTCATTCTGTTGTGAGCCTTCTTTCTGATGACTCAGTAAACCATACTTTCTTCTTTAGCAAAACTAGTTTACTTGAGCTTTTATGACTTTTTAATTCTTTGTGCTTTTATAAATCCTCCTCATTCTTCAGGGGCCAATTCAAATTTATTTTCTGTCTTCCCTGAAGTTTTTTCTTTCCAGTCCAGCTTCCAGTATTTTCCTTCCTGTGAATTTCTGTAGCAAATAATTTGTTCATATTTAATTTGGCAACTAATCTTGTGCCATCTTATGATGATATTTTATGGTGGACTGTTGTTTACACCTTTTTCTCTTTGCTTACATTTTCATTGTTTTATTTTTTTCTCCAACCAATTCATGAGCTCCTTAAGCCAGAGTCCCTGTTATCAAGTTACTTTTTAAAAGAATGAGGTTACTTTTTATGTCTCACTATATCAAGCTAATGATTTACAAGTAATAGGCCCTTAATGAGAGTTTCTGTGTGTGTGTGATTATATGTGTCTTTTGACAGTAAAAATGAAGATAAATAAAACTATATGCCAGAAAACATCAAGGATATCTTACAAAACCAAAGATTTTCATAAGAAAAACAGAACTGAATTTTCCTGGAGCCAGACATGATGAGATGTTGCACAGAACTGAGGATGCCACGTCTACTGTGCAGAGACTGGATTGTTGGAGGCAAGTGTGGAAGCAGAGAGATGAGTGAAGAGGCTGTTTCACTCATCCAGGGGAGAGAGAATTGTAGCATATGCCACTGTGTTAGCAGCGGAACTGCAGAGAAGTGGATAGACTTGATGTGTAATTTTTGACAATACAATTGATAGAACTTGTTGATAGATTAAATGTTTGGGGAGAGGTAAAATCAAGGAGATGAGAGAAAAATCAGGGATGACTTTTGGAGGTGGTCAACTTGTAGAAAGAAAAGTAGGAAAGTGTCGGGTCATGAAAGTTGAATATAGCCAGGAAATCAGCTAAGATGAAGAGAAGAGCATCTATTGGATTTAGCAACGTGGAGCCCAGTGGCGATCTTAGCAGAAGATTTTGGGTGTGTTGTAGGAACAGAATACACATCACTGTGTGTTGAATAGTGAATGAAGACTGGGAGGGGAAGAAGTGTAGACATGGTGATGAGAGTCTTTGGAGAAGCTTGTCAGTGAAGGAGAGCAGAGAGAGAGCCATCACTGAAGGAAGCCAGAAGGTCAAGGAAGCAGGAGATAAGACAGGCTTAGTAAGCAAGTCGGTATTCTGTGTCAAGGACCCCTTGTGGGCAGTGTCAGCAGAAACATGTGGACTGATGATGAGTAACGATGGTTTCTCCACCTTTGTCCTCCATGCAGATACATACCATGGCTCCACAGAAGCCCCCAGTTGAGGACACGGTCCCAGGGCCAGGGTGGACTCAGCCTCTGAATTGAAGGAGATTATCTCTGACACCTAGAGAATGGGGGATCCTAATGGACTTTAAGGTCCCAAAGGAAAAAGGCAATGGCATGGTTTGCCACCTGAGCATGTGCACTGAAATTTGAAACCGTTACACTTCTGTGGTGTTCCCAGTGGTATTCTTCTGTTATTTCTGCTGCCTGGACTCCTCCCCAACTTACATCACCCCACCTCCACTTTCTGTCATTCAAGAGTCAGCTCAGTGGCCCCAACTTCTGGGGTGAGAGTACCCCTCCATGCTCCGATGGCACCTGGGTGCCCACTTCCATCCGACTTACTGTGTTGGGTTGGGATGGCACCCACCTGTCTCCCGGTGTGCATTCTCTCTCTCTCTATGCCCCATCACGAGCCTGAAACCTGGAAGCAGAGCAGCTGAAACACAGTTGACATCTGGCAGTTAGGAAGGAGCCCAAACTCCCGAGTCATATTTGAGCGCCACCATTTCTTGACTGTGTGGCCTCAAGCACATTATTTAACTTCTCTGTGTTTTGTTCTTCATCTGTAAAATGGGGGATACTAAAAGCACTTACCTCATAACACTGTTGTGAGGATTAAATGAAATAATACCTATAAAGCAGTAACAGTACCAGGCATATAGTAAGCGCTCCATAAATGTTGCTATCATTATTAAGACATGGTAGATATTGATACATTTTTTATTGAAAGAATAAGTGAGTAAAGGGAAGAATAAAATCTGATGTGAAAGGAACCAGAACATGTGTCAGCCTGTTTTTCAATGCCTCTTCTGCCAGGCCAACTTGAGTCTATCTCTGGTGAATTGCATAAGTTCTCTGAGCCAATTTTCAGGCCATGTACAAGGAGGAGTGAGGACAGACAAGCAGTGGTTTCCTAGGGGTGCCTGGAACCTGACAGAGCAGTCTGGCCAGTCTGATCAATGAGGATCAAAGGAAGGCTGCCTCTCCATGAGAAGGACAGTATTACTCATGACCTCTCCCTGCTCTCTCACTCCTGGTACCTCCCAAATTAAGTATCTATGTACAAGACCTTGTCTCCAGCTCTGCCTTTATTGACAAAGCTGAGACACAGATGGATAAAGGAGAAGTATGTAAATATGATTGTGTTAATCAGCGTTCTCCAGAGAAACAGAACCACTAGGAGACATAGGAGTGCCACGATCTTCCGTCTGCAAGCTGGAGACTCAGGAAGGCTGGCGGTGTAGTTCCAGTCTGAGTCCACAGGCCTGAGAATCAGGAACAACAATGGTATAAGTTCCAGTTCAAGGGCAGGAGAAGACTGATGTCCCAGCTCAAACCTTCAGGCAGAGAGAGAGAGAGAGAGAGAGAGACAGAGAATTCAACTTTCCTCGGCATTTTTGTTCTATTCAGGCCCTCAGTGGGTTGGATGAGGCCCACACACAACAGGGAGGGCAATCTGCTTTACTCAGCCCACTAGTTCAACTGCTCATCTCTTCCAGAAACACTTTTACAGACACCCTCAGAAATAACGTTTAGCCAGCGATCTGGGCACCTCATGACCTGGTCAAGTTGACCTATTTAACAGCCTAACTAATGATCACAATTATTAATATAGTTATGGGATATTTACGTATTTATGAAATGTGTATACCACTTTCAACTGTTCTTTGATAAGCAGGACTGTCTTCTGATATGAGTTTATGGCCTTTCTGATTTCTTGGTTTTAAATAGCTGTTCTTTTACAAACTGGCAATGATGATAGACAGTAGTCTCTTAAAAAATCTTGACTTGTCAAAATTAAAAAATCCATAACCCTACTTGGGTCTCTTGTATTTCTAAAACATTTAACTTTGAAGGGATATCCAAAAGACAGAACTCTTGGTTTGAGCTTTGAGGGCCAAAGGGTATGGTGATGGACCCTGCGATGAGAAGCAGAGCCATGAGGTGGTGATGCTGGCCCGTCAATTTTGTGGCTCTTGTTCGTGGAGAAACAGGCTAAAACAGCTTCAAAGCTGGTTTTGGCCAATGAAGAGGTAGATTTAGAGTGACAACTGGGCTTTTCCGTTTTATTTTCAAGACCTGGTTGGTTTTTATATCTTGGCTGTATCCTGGCAAATACTTGCACTTTTGTCCCAAGGTTTGCATGGCAAAGATGGTCCTACAGCAAAATATCAGCTCCCCTAATGTATGAAAAATGTCTGCTCATGTTAGCCAAGCTCAATTGTCCCCCACCTATGCTGACATTTTCCTGTGGACGTTCTGATTTCTTAGTTACTTTGGGGTAGCTGAAATTCTCTAGTAGGAAAGAATGAACTTAATTAGTCTTATGTATTTTAATTTTTCATTATACAAATAATATATGAAGCAGTACCTTTGTAAAACATTAATTAATTAAAAGTTATATATGGATCAAGCTAAAGGCTCCTTTAACCACAGCCCCACATATATCTGTCGCTGTAGAAAAAATATTCTTTTCTTTTTGTTTTGTGTGTTTAAAGAAAATGGTATAATATGCACCTCATTCTGCAGCCTCCTCTTTTCACCCAAAACTATATGGGAGATACTTCTGTAACAATTTGCTTGGATCTACTCCATTCTTTGTCACTCTGACATGTTACTATGAATAAACTACGTCTTGTTGAACCATTCTTCTTTTGGTGCACGTTTGGGTTGTCCCCATTTTTTGCTATTACAATATTATGAAGAATATTCTTATACATGTTTCTTTTTGCATCTGTGTGAAGGTCTCTCCTGGGCAGATACTAATAAACAGAACTGCTGAGTCATAGAAAATGCTCATTTGAGAAATTCAACAGGTATTTTCAATTTGTTCTCCAAAAGTTGTGCTTCAGTACTGTGTGAGTGGATTCATTTTTCCATGTAACCAACACCTGAAACAAACTTTGTAAATGTTTGTCAATCTGATATCTAAGGCATGTCTCTTTGTTGATTTATTTTGTATTTCTGTCATCTCTGGGAAGTTTGAACACTTCTTGGTTACTGGCATTTCATATTTCCTCCACTGAGAATTGTTTGGCTGTTCGTATCCTTTGCCACACTTCCACTGGATGGTTTGTCTCTCATTAGTTTACAGGAGTTCTTCATATAGTCTGCAGAGACACCCTTGATTACATGTTGGAGTGTTTTCTTCTGTTTTTTTACTTAATTTACGGTGCCTTTGGTCTTACAAAGTTGTATTTTGCTGTAGTTAGTTTTATGAATCTTATCGACTAGAGTTCTGCTTTCTGAGTCTCGTTTAGCAAGACTGTCTATTATCCAAGATATAAAGATGTTCTATAATCTTTTTAAAACAATCTAATACTTTTAATATTCATTCAACTTTTATTGTTTATTATATTCAGATTTGGAGTTGATTTTTAAGGAGTGGTGTGAGACCAAATAGAATATTTATTAATATTTTGTCAAATGAATATCTGATTGTCCCAAAATAATTTATTGGCTATTACCAGACTTTATTAACATACATAGTGAATAGTTATGTCAAGTGCTGGTAGATCAAGTAAATCACAGACTGACAAATGACTGTAGGATTTAGCAATGTGGTGGTCACTTGTGACCTTGGAAAAAAGAGTTGTAGTGGGGTGGTGGGGGTTCATTGGAATGGGTTCAAGAGAGAATGGGAGAAATCAGAGATGGTGAGTACACACAGCCATTCCTGAGGTCAATCAGTTGTTCTTTTAAACCAATCAGAAGATGTTTTTGACATTTTTAACAAATGGCTCAAAACCATGAAACTCTTCATGTAGATTTTAAAGCAGATGAGAAAGCCTTCCATGTTGAAGTTTTGAAGTATGAGTTTCACACACTCGTTGTTTTTGGCAACAGAACAGAGTCAATCCTCCTTATTCAGTAATTTGATATTCACGAATTCACCTAGTCACTAAAATTTACAGGTGAATCCAAACCCAACACACACTGTGTTTTCCCTGGTAATTCCTGGACGGGTGCAGAGTGGCAGAAAGTGGGAGTTGCCTGAGGCGCACGTTCCCAGCTGAGGTAGAACAAGGTGACACTCTTGTTTCAGCTCTCCGGTCAACAAGTGTCCTTTTCCTGGTCTATTAAATGGTACGTTTTTCACCTTTTTTGCTTCTTGCTGCTGTTTTTCCTCTTTGTAATGATCCGCAAACACAGTGCTGAAGTGCTGTGTAGTGTTCCTAAGCACAGGAAGCCTGTGATGGGCCATATGTAGAAAACACTTGTGTTAGATGAGCTTCCTCCAGGCATGGGTTATGGATAGTGAGATTGGCTGGGAGTTCAAATAATGCGTCTACAGTCTATACTAAATAAGGTCTTTTCAAAAGAGACAAACATAAAACAAGGCTATGCGTTGACAGGTTCCCAAACATGTCACGACCAAAGACTGCAGAAACCTAACCTTGTCCTTCCCCTAGGAGCCCTGGTTCAGTCTGGCTCATGCAGTGTTTGCTAAAAATTAATAGAATGTAACTCTTCCAAATAGGGAGGATCAATGGTAACATGATGGAGATATTTTCAAACCTCTCTTTTAAAAATGATGTCTAAAAAGCAGGTAGTTTCTCAACTAATGGTTGACTTGTCATCTTTACTTTGAAAGGACAGAGTTTTTAACAGCATCTGCTCAGAAGCCTATCTTTGATAGACACATAAAAAAATCTCAGCAAATTGGGGACAACTGTTTTTTGCAAGAGAAAATGTGTATAGAATACATATATTAACTTCAAGACAGTAGTTACCTTTGGGGAGGAAAGAGAGAGGAAGGAGAATGGTGTCTTCCATGTGTAATATTTCTTAAAAAACGACATCAATAAGGTGTGCTCTGTTAAATCTCAGCAAAGAGTAAATGGTTTCTGTTATCCTAGTCTCCTTCTAAGTATATTTAAAATAAATATGTAACTGGAACTGAGATGAAATAACACTAATGTAATAGATACTATTTGCTGGAGTGCTCCCACCATCTGATGGACAGCTCATGATGGGTTGGTGATGTCACTGACACCATCTAAAGGTCAGGACACGTTGTTTACCAGCTGTGGAGCTAGAGAAGGCTCGGTCACCAGCAGCAGAGCCAGAGTTACCTCAACCTACAAAGTTAGAGCCACATAGAAGCAGATCCTGCTCCAGCTGTGGACTAGTGAGAGCTCTGGCAGCAGCTCCAGAGCTCAGTTGCAGCCAGCTCCAGAACTAGAGCTCCTCCAGCTCCCACACTCGACCAGCTCCAGAGCCGCAGCCATTCCCATCACTAGCTCCCGCACCACATCTGTCAATAAGGCAGAGCTAGAGTCAGTCTCAGGACCGGAGCCAATTCTAGAAGCAGGTCAGGCACCACCGCCTGAGACAGACCCAGCTCTAGCCCCAGCTCAGGTCCAGCTCCTGAGCCAGTTGCACAGCCAGAGCTGGTGGGATCTCCAGCATCAGCCACAGCAGTGGCTCCGGCACTAGGGCAGCTGCAGCACCACCCACATCGCCGGCAACTAAGGCCCGGCCGGCTCCAGCCCCCACCCAGAGATGTCTTTTCCCTTTTCTATGTTTTATGATTTCTTATGTTTTATGTGTTCCAATTCAGATTCAATAAAGTTTAATGTTTTCATCACTTAAAGTTGTACAATTCAGGGCCGGCCATTAACTACATCCTCTATGCTGTGTACCGTCACCGTTATCTAGTTCCAGATCATTGCTTCACCCCACCAGAACCCCTGTACCCATGAAGCAGCCATGCCCCCATATCCACTCCCCCACCCCCTGGCAAGCACTGATCTGCTTCCTGTCTCTGTGCATTTCCCTGGCCCTGGTGTGGCTGTCCTGAGCACAGCTAACCTTCCTTTGGCCCCTCCCCCCCATGCTGAAGACCCCTGAGGATGCCAATGTGTTCAGTGCCATGAACCCGATGCCTAGTATGACTTTGACCTGAGGAAGCCCACCGTCACCAAGGGGGTGAGGTCAGGCATGGAGCCAGCTCAACCCTGCTTCACATGAAGAAGAGGGACTCGATATTGCCAAGGGCACCTTCTCCTCAGTCCCTAGTGCTGTTTAGCCACAGGGCCACCCTCCCCAGGGTCTGGCTAGCTGGGGAGATGAGCACGTACAGACTAGGGTGACAAAAACCAGGTGGCCATCTTTTCTGTCCAACCAGCTGGCCCAGGCTACCCAGGAGCAGTTTCACCCTGAACCTCTCGTGCTGCAGACCTGATGCCTGCCAGTCAGCAGGCTGTCCTGGCCTCCCGTGGACCACTGGGAGCCTTAGGTGCCTTCTGCCCTCTAGGGTCCAAAGGACTAGCTGACCTTTGCCAAGGAGTGCTGCCCATGGGCATGAAGCCCTGCCTGCCACCGAGGCACTGCCCTCTGTGCACCTCCCTCACACCTTCCCAGGTGCGGGTCACTTGCATCTGTGACTTCAGGGGCCCCAGAGTCCCCACTCACCCAGGGGGCGTGACCTCTGCAAATGCAGCCCTTCCATCCAGCCTCCAAGCCAACAGGCCCCAACACAGGCTTCAGGACCAGGCACGGCTCCCACTCCAAGTGCTGGGACACCTCAGGTGGGGCCAGGACCTCAGTGGCAGGGACATTGTCCAATGCTCAGCGAGCACTTGGCTGGTTCCTCCAGCTCCAAGGTGGAGGAGAGCAACATGAGTTTTGACCCAGAGTCCCCTGATGGCAAGGAAAAGAAGGTGGCTGCCCTCCCCATTCTCCCTGACAGCCCACTCCCAGTCCCTTCTTGCCCGGGATCAGTGTTCCCCAGCGACACCTACAAAGGGGCCAAGAACCCCAGGAGCTGGATGCCGGCCTGGGGTGTCCTGCCGGGTCCAGAGACTCTGCTGATCATGCCACCCCCACAGTTATGGAAATCAACCGCCCCCTGGGCCCCGATGGTCTCTGGTTTCATCTTGGCCTCCAGCAGCACTTCCTCCTCCTCAGCCTCCACCACACCCATGGCAGCTTTGGTCACACACAAGCGTCGTGTCTCAGGCTCTTCAACCATAGCTCCTCGCTGGCCCTCTCCATCCACACGGTGGGTGATGCTGCATCATCCCTGTCCACCTGGAGTAAACAACAGCAACGTGGACAGGAGCGTCTTGTTTAGCCCACTGGTGGGACATGCCCTTGGTCCCATCACTCAGAGCTCTCTGAGCACAGACCTGTCCTGAATGGCTACTTTGACAAGAAGCCCTCTCTGGGCCCTCCAGGCAGCATGCCCAGCCCAGGCAGGAGGTAGGCGACCGCCACAGTGCCCACTGTACATGGGAGGAAATGGAGGCAGCCTTCTCATCCTGTTGGTTCTTGGGGATCTGGGCTTGAGTGGAGGTGGATAAGGTGCCCACCAAGCTCCCTCCAAATCTAGGATCTAACTGCCTGAGGCTCTGATGAGACTGCTCGTTCAAGTCCAACCAACCTGTAGTGAAGCCCGACTCCTTGCCTGAGTCACGGCCCTGTGTGATCTGGTCCAGACACCATCCCCAGAGTGCACCCCTCACCGCACCCCACCCTCCCTAAAGCCTTCCTCCCCAAGGACCCTGCCAAGCCCCTGCCCCCTTCAGAGCTCCTAGCCTGCAGTGCCCCTCCCCGGAGCCCCCATCCAGGATGGACTCACCTCTGTGCTGGGCTCACAGGCCACCTCCTCAGGCTCCTGTGTTAGCAGAGCCTTTAGGGTCAGATTGACCTGGGGTCAAACCCACAGCTGGGTCACCTCACAGCCCTGTGACAGGCAAGGTCATGTGGTGTCTTCTCGGAGCCTCAGTTTCCTCCATGAAAAATGGGGTCAGTGACTCTGACCTCAGAAGGGTGTGTTGGGATTCAAGCAGGGAGACGAAGCTGCCCAAAGTGCTTGGACTCAGGAGGTCGCCTGGCTGGGGGAGCCCCAAAGCAGAACAAGGCCTCGATGGTCAATGCTGGGCTCAATGCTGGTGAAAATCAAGGATTTCTAGTCCCCTGTTCACGTCTGGACTTGGTCACTTAGAGCAGAGTGACCTTGAATGCTGGGACCACTGGTCATCTGTAAAATGGGGTGCAATCACTCAGCACCCAGTGGGCTCCCTAATAACAGTAACTCCCTCCAATAGTTGCCCAGCTGGGCTCCCTTCAGCTCCTCCTACACCCGCCAGGGCTGCAGGCAGGGACTGGCTGGACCTCATGTGGCGGGGAGGGGGTGTAGAGGAGGAGGGAAAAGGGCAGCCTGGCCTTCTCCCTGCCCAGGGTCTGTGTCCACCACTGTCTTCGTGTCCGCAGGACCAGCCATGCATGGAGCTGGACCCTGGGATGGAGTCTGTGGACCAGGACAGTGAGGTCGGTGTATATTCAGTGACCCTCACGTCCCCAGATGTCCAACCTACCCAACTGTGCACTGTGTGGCCCACCTGGCTTCTGTGGCGTGTTCCTGCGACGTAGGGGATGTGAGGGTCACCGAGCAGTTGGCTGGGGAGGGGACAGACGAAAGCAGCCATGTCAAGGGACCGTTGTGTTACACGTGTGTGCTGCAAGCTGTGTCACCCAGAAGTGCTGTCTGCAGGGCCCCTCTGTGTGCCTGACCATGGACAGGAGGCCTGGTTGCCGCACAGGAGAGAGGCCTGTGAGACTGTGAGGGTATCCCTGCCACACTCATGTGGGCAGAGATCCCGGCCCATGTCCATGCTCATCGGGGCTGATGTTGTTCCGTGTCCAACCCTCACAGGACAGTTGGGAAACTGAGGCCAGGAGAAGCAGGGACAGGCCTTGGGGCCACAAGGTGGGCAGAGTCCAGAGGGGAAGAGAGCATTCCAAGCTCTTAGGCCAGCCTCAGCACTTCCAAGGGGTTTGCTTTGGGAATGAGAGCCCCTAATACCCTGGGGGACCCCTGCCAACGCCCTCCCATGTAGGGCCCTTTGCTATACGCATCCCCACGTGGACACACTCACACACACAAGCATACACACACACTCTGAATGCCCAGCCCGGTCTCAGAAGGGAAGTGCTCACTGAGGAGGTGACAGGAGGAAGAAAGAGGTTGGAGGCAGCTCTGCCATGGGGCATGGGCATCCGGTCCCCTAACAACATGCCCAGGCCCATAGCATGAAGGGGAGAGATGCCAGACTGGTGGGCAGGGGGTCCCCAAGGTACACAGGGGGATGCAGGGGTTGGGGCCATCCCTAGAGCAGCCTGTAGAGAACCAGGTCTGGCGTCCTGTGGCCACCACTCTGGGCACCGGGAACTAGGATGTGACCCCCTAGGGGGGAAGGGATACAGCAGAGAAGGCTAGATCTTACGCCTCTGTAAATTGGGGTGCATAGATGTGGTGACTCTAAGGGTCCCACAGGCTTGTAGAAGAGTCTATTGACCTTCGTTCTCCATCCATGACCCACTGTTCTCTGAGGCCTTGTAAAATGCATTCCATTCCCTCGAGGTCTTGCTGAGCAGAAGGCAGCCTGAGAGCTTGGGGACTGGGGCCCCGGGCAGTGCAGAACATGGCAGAGCACTGGTCGACTTGTCTGGGGACCAGGGACAAGGCCATCCTTGTCGGAGCCTCGGGGTCCTCCTTTGGAAGTGAGGTGGAGTCATTGCCCTGGCTGGGGCGAGGAGGCCTTGTGAGTCAACGGGACACGCCAGGGCCAGTGGAGGGAAAGCGGGGAGCAAGAGAGGCTTCTGAGGTCCCTCACGTCCCTCCTGGAGCCCACAGGTCCTGCTCCTTTGCGTCCTCAGCCCTGGTGGAACCACTGCCTTGAAGACCCCAAACAAAGAAAGGTGTGTGTTTTGCTTTCTGCTTTCCTGTCTGGGCCTGCAAGGCTGGGGCTGACCACCAGGGGTGTCCTGTGTCCACTCATGCTCAATGCAGCAAGTGGAGCAGGGAAGGGATGCCCAGGGCTCGTTCTGGGTGTTCCCCTGTCCAAAGCAACAGGCACCTTTGATTACTGGCATCCACGTCCACAATGGGAGCTGCTCAGAGGCGGGAGGGGACTCTGAGATCCTTTCATGATTCTTTCAGCTACTGTGGCCCCAGCACTCACCCTGAGTAGGGCCCATGTTAGTCCTGAGGGCAGTGCAGAAAGCACCCACATGGTCCCTGTCCTCCAGGAGCTCACAGCCTGGAGGTGGAAAGGACAAAATCATGAACAAATCCATGTGAAAAAGAAGAGAAGGTGCTACAGAGCAATGAAGCAGGGTGCTGGAGGAGGGAGGGCCTGGAGCCCCTAGGTGGGTGTAAAGGGCCTCCCTGGGGACATTTGTGCCCTGAGCAGAAGGACAAGAGGAGCCAGCCCTGCATCTGTCTGCAAACAGCGTGCTGGGGGGAAGCTCAAAGGCACAGAGACTTGGAGGCAGAAGAGGATTTGACGAGAGAGGAGGTGAGAAAAGAGCCAGTGTGGCTAGAGTGAGCTGGGGAGGAGAGAAGTGAGGGAGAGAGGATGGCAGGGCCAGACCCAGGCCTGGAAGGAGGTACTAGCTGTCTATGCTGGGTGACAGCATTAGCCTCACTTAGCACTTACGAGACCTATCATTGAGCATCTGACAGTGTCTCTACCAGGGTCCAGGCTCAGGTCACCTGGGAGGCTCCTCGTCACGGTCTAGCAGGAGGCTGGGGCTGTGTTCTCAACTGAAGCTCGATAGAGGCAGGAGCCATCTCAGAGATCATTCACAAGTATCGGGGCAGTGGTAGGATTCAGTTTGGATGGGGGGTTTCAGGCCTTTTCTGTCTGTGGGCCGGGACCCTCTGCCAGTTCTTTGCATTAGGGGGTGTCATAGGGAAGGAAGCTCATAATATCTGATATGGCTTCTCCTGAATAGTGGATCAGAGAGACAGAAAGAGGGAGAGAAAGAGAGACAGTGACACACAGAGATAGAAAGATGGGGAGGAGAGACAAAGAGAGTAGACACAGACAGAGACAGGGAGACAAAGAGAGAGACAGAGAGACAGGGAGAGACCAAGAGAGATACAGACAGCCAGAGACACAGAGACAGAGAGAGACAAAGACAGAGAGAGAGAGACAGAGACAGAGAGATAGAACGAACACAGGAGAGACAGAACCACACAGAAGTCACAGACTTTTCATTAAGCTGACCGTGGAAGTGACATCCCATCACTCGGCCCTATTCTATTGGTTAGAAGCCAGCCGCAAAGTCCATTCTCATAGAGGAGCGGGGATTACATAGGATGTGTGCCTAGGAAGTGGGAACGCTGGGAGCCGTTGTGGGGGCTGCCCACCACATAGGCTGAGATGACCACCACTCAGGCACTTGGACCTGAGTCTAAACATAACAGGAGGCCCTGGAGGGTTGCGAGCCAGAAGGAGATGATGTCTGAACGTCATTTCATTTCAACCCTCCCTAGGAACACTGGGAAACAGGCAAGAGGGGAAGTGCCTCTCCCAGACGCCCAGCAGACCCAAGCCTCTTTGCGTTGTATTCTCTGCCACAGCCAGCTCTTTCTGTAATCCTTGCACTGCCAAGTCTGTGCAGGAGCTACGTGTGGGAGCAGCCCACGGGATTCACAGACTCTGAAGGGATCTCTAGGTCTATACACCTGATGACATCCCTAGGAAGTAGATGCTAGAATGACCCCCACTACACAGAGAGGGACATGAACACAGGAGAGACCCTGAGAGGGGAGGCCCTGAGAGGCGCAGGGTTGTCCAGGGTGACATCACTGGCAAGAAGCAGGAGCGGGACTGAATTCAACTCTGTGTCCTCAAAGCTGGGGCCCTGGTTGCATCCAGACCTCCCCAGAGGCTGTGGGGTGGACTGTGTCAGTGTGACTGTGTCTGGACAGGGTATGGAGATGGAGAGTGAGCAGTCAGCAGCCCGGGGGGCCCTTAGGAAGGTCTTGTGTGAGGAGGAAGCTTAGGTAAGGAGATCCCAGGAAGTGACCTCACAGAGCCCAATAGAACTTGGAACCCTGGTAACTAGGCACCCACATCCTAAACACAGCCCCCAAGCGAGCTCACTTCTCTAGCACTTGTCTAGAAGGAGCAACATGTTTAGTTGCTGCTTCCCAATGACCAGGGGCCGGAGCCCCAGGAAAGCCCCCAAAGACCGATGCAGATGCTGGTGCCCCTCTCACGGCCGACGGCTCTGGTCGTTTACCCGGAGGGACGGAAAGGTAACACCGGGAGGCCCAGGGAAGGCCATTCCAAACCAGGCTACCACTGTGGTCCCATCTGGGCAGCCCTACATCCCCTCCCCATGTGTGCCTGGAAGGGCAGGTTCATGTGGGTAGACCACCGTGAGCAGGAGCAGTCGGTGAGGTGTTAGAAGCCTTGGGGGGTCGGTCAGGTTCAAAGCCCAGGTCAAGGCCAGCTGGGTGAGATGTGGAGTGCGGGGTGGTGCCCTTCTGCCTGAGGTTTATCCCAAGTCCCTGAGGTGTAGGTCTTTCCTCAGGGGTGGAATAATGTGCAGACACAGGTGTGTGCCTGATCTGGGAGAATTAGGACCAGAGGGCAGAAGCAGCAGCAAGGACAGCTGGGCAGGGCTCTGATGCCTCTGGGACGGAGCCAGTCACTGTCTTTGCAGAGCTCCACGAAGAAGATCAGCGTGGAGCTGGCGGAAGGGGATATTCCATCCATCTCCCCGATGGAGGCGCCGGTGTCCCACAGGCCTGGACCAGCAGCTACCGGGAGACGGTCTGCAGTGACAGTGATAAAACCCTCAGAGCCACCAGAAGACCCAGCTTCAATCCCGGGAGAACCATCATACCCACCATGTCCTGCAGCAGCGCAGGAGGCAGCTGAGACCCCAGCCTCCGTGCAGGGAGCGCCATCCCCTGCACAGTCTCCTGTAGCAGACCAGGAGGCAGAAGAGGCCCAAACCTCTGTGCAGGGAGGGCCATCCTCTGCACAGCCTCCTGCAGGAGACGAGGAGGCAGCTGAGATCCTTGCCTCCGTGCTGGGACAGACATCTCCTGCACAGACTCCTGCAGGACTCCAAGAGGCAGCTGAGGCCTCAACGTCCGTGCAGGGAGAGCCATCCCCTGCACAGTCTCCTGCAGGAGAACAGGAGGAAGCTGAGGCCCCAGCCTCTGTGCAGGGAGAGCCATCCCCTGCACAGTCTCCTGCAGGAGACAGGGAGGCAGCTGAGGCCCCAGCCTCTGTGCAGGGAGAGCCATCCCCTGTACAGGCTCCTGTAGGAGAACAGGAGGAAGCTGAGGGCCCAGCCTCCGTGCATGGAGAGCCATCCCCTGCACTCTCTCCGGCAGGAGACCAGGAGGCAGCTGAGGCCGCAGCCTCTGTGCAGGGAGAGCCATCCCCTGCACAGTCTCCTGCAGGAGACCAGGAGGCAGCTGAGGCCCCAGCCTCTGTGCAGGGAGAGCCATCCCCTGCACAGCCTCCTGCAGGACTCCAAGAGGCAGCTGAGGCCCCAGCCTCTGTGCAGGGAGAGCCATCCCCTGCACAGCCTCCAGCAGGAGAACAGGAGGCAGCTGAGGGCCCAGCCTCTGTGCAGGGAGAGCCATCCCCTGCACAGTCTCCTGCAGGAGACCGGGAGGCAGCTGAGGCCTCAGCCTCTGTGCAGGGAGAGCCATCCCCTGCACAGTCTCCTGCAGGAGACAGGGAGGCAGCTGAGGCCCCAGCCTCTGTGCAGGGAGAGCCATCCCCTGCACAGCCTCCAGCAGGAGAACAGGAGGCAGCTGAGGGCCCAGCCTCTGTGCAGGGAGAGCCATCCCCTGCACAGCCTCCTGCAGGAGAACAGGAGGCAGCTGAGGGCCCAGCCTCTGTGCAGGGAGAGCCATCCCCTGCACTCTCTCCAGCAGGGGAACAGGAGGCAGCTGAGGGCCCAGCCTCCGTGCAGGGAGAGCCATCCCCTGCACTGTCTCCGGCAGGAGACCAGGAGGCAGCTGAGGCCCCAGCCTCTGTGCTGGGAGAGCCATCCCCTGCACAGGCTCCTGCAGGAGAACAGGAGGCAGCTGAGGGCCCAGCCTCTGTGCAGGGAGAGCCATCCCTTGCACAGGCGCCTGCAGGAGACAGGGAGGCAGCTGAGGCCAATCTCTGCGGCCTGGGAGAGCTGGCTCAGGACCCTCCCTCATTAGCACCTCCAGTCCCACCTGTTCCACCTGCTCCCTTACCACAAATTTCCTTCCCCATCCTCCTAATTGTGTTTCTCTATTTCTTGGTTTCTTTCATTGATTTTTTTTTATTGTTTATATCTTGATTATTTAAAATAAATTTCACTTTCATCTTTTAATAGTTTAATGTTTTTCATTTTAAATTGTACACTTCATGAGCATTAAGTACATTCACAATGCTGTGCAGCCATCACCACTGTATGGGTTTAGAATATTTCATTCTGCAAAAGAACACCCTGTTCTAAAAGCACTCACTCCCACTTTCTCCCTCAGGCCCTGGCAACCCCTAATCTGTTTTCTGTCACTGTTTTGTTTTTTTTTTTAATCTGTTCTGCATGTTTCTTATAAGTGAAATCATGCCGTAGGTGGCCATGTGTGTCTGCCCATTTCTTTTCAAACGGCCTGATAGGTTTTCCTTTTCTGTTTTTATTTGAAATAGAATTTCTCTAATTTGATAGGAAAATCCCAGATGGAGTCTAGATTTGATGTATCAAAGAAAGCCCTTCTGGTAAATATGTGCATAATCTTGGGGTACAGACTGCTGTTCTAAGTGGGACACCAGAGCCAGAAGCCACACACGAAACGCGTTGCTCTTCCTGCGGCCAAAACAAAAACAAGAACGGGTAGAAAGCTGGAAAGACAAACCACAAACCGGAATGTATTCCTCATGACACAAGGCCAGGGAAAGGTTACGCATCCTTGTGGTCCAAAAAAACGCTCGAAAGTCAGAGTTTTAAAAAGAGATAAAGAGCAAACACATTCAACGCCAACGAGAGGTGATACACAGGGGCAGCGTGTGTCAGAGATGCGCGAGATCCCCGAGGAGGAGAGGCGCACATGGAGACACTGTGGAGAGGGCACTGGGCCCCATCAGACGGGCTGGGTTCCAGTGTGGTGACGACCAGACCTGGTGACAATGTGAGGAAGCAGAGGCCCCAGTAGACCCCTAGAGACAAGTGTGAAAGGACACTCCTCTCTGGAGACCAACCTGCAGGACCCATCGCAGTCCCCAGGGGCACGCCTGTGCTGGTGGTACTGACCCCAGGACTTCATCCCACAGAAATTCCTGCCCAACTTTTCAAAGATGTATTTTCCAGACTATTCATCACAGCACTGGTTGCAATAGCAAGCAATTGGAAGGAACGCTACTGTCCATGGCGAGGCGATGGGATCCATCCGTCCCATCTGTAAGACCACTAATATGTGATATCAGCCGGGAGACATGCATCTAGGAACATGAATCTGTGTGTGAGAGAGAGAGAGAGACAGACAGAGAAAGAGAGAGACAGAGCCAGAGAGATACGTACCAAATCATCCATGGGGTTCACCTCTGGGGATGGGAATTGCCACTTGCTTCTCTTCTCCTTTAGAGGCCTGTGTGATGTTTCAACTTGATAGAATGTGCCTCTATTCCTCTTATAATTCTAATAAGATTAAAATCACATGTTAATGTTATCCATTTATCACTCATCTTTGGACTAAAGTACATTATTTAGTTTTTCTTTGTAAAGGTTTTTATTACAAAGACAATGTACGTTAATTACAGTAAAAGAATGAATTCTAAGGGAATTAAGAATTAAGTGGAAACTGAGGAGTGCCCTTAACAGGCAGTGTTCACCGTTTCAGTCCTTTGCCTTTGTATGCACGTGTGTGTGCACGTGTGTGCATGTGCCCATTCAGCTGTGTGCATCTGTATGCACATGGGTATGTCTATGTGCAAGTGTGTGTGGGTGTGCACTTGCGGCTATCGTGTGGGAAGGACTGCAGGGAGTGTGCTCTTCTGGAACCTGATTTCCCCAGGGCTGGACCCTGGCCAGTCAATCCTCTTCCTCCTCTGCGTCGGCCTCAGAATTGCCTAAGAGCCTCTGCTGGGCAACACGGATCATTTCTGATTTCTCACTCCCGTCATCGTGCTGAAAGGAACACCTGCATCCATAAATCTCTACTTCTTTAGGACCGATCCCTAGAGGTGGAGATTCTGGCTCATAATGTAAACGTGATGTTAAGGTGTTGGTCACAGTCTCTGACCCCCAAGGTCTCCTTCTACCCTGTGATCTTGTTTGGGAACAGGGAGTCCAGAGACCCTGAAGCAGAGACCTGAGGGAGGGAGGGAGAAGGAGGAGCAGCTAGGATGCAGGGGATGAAGGTACCTGGGGTGACCTGCCCAGCTGGAAGGCCTCGCTCCTGTTGCTTCTGTCCCTCCCACTCCCCTCACCCCTGGCCCCGCCCCTAACACACCTGACCCCGCTTTGGCCTTGCCCATGCCCCTCCTGCTCCCTAACTCACCTGAGCTGAGCAGCCTGGCCTGCCATCCAGGACAGATGATGATGAGGGTCTGGACACTCCTGCCTGCTCCCTCTCCCTCCAAGCAGAGAGCCGCATCCTCAGTCAGGAAAGTACATCTAGGTCAGTGCAGTGAGTCACAGGGACCTCCTTGAACATGCTCCCTCCAGGGGGAGTTCTCAGTTGCAACAGCAGGACCCACTTGAGCTTGTGTGAGCAGAAGTGACTTTGACAAGACAGAGTGGAGGTGTCATAGAAGGTGCCAGAAGGTCAGAGCACGGGGCTAGAGGCTTTGGAGAAGGTCATCGTGCCCAAAGCACACCTCAGGGTTTTCCAGGAGTGATGGCTGCCTCAGGCACTGTGCCAGCCGCAGCCCACATATCCAGCACATTCAGCCTCTGCGATGGAGGGGCCCTGCTCAGTGGGGATGAGGGAGAGAGCCCTGGTGACCTCGGAGAGGCACTGCCATTGGAGCCTCGGTTTCCTCACCTGTGAAGTGGGTGGCAGCCGACCTTTCATGGTGGTGTCAGACAAGTTCGCTGAGGCTGCACCTGGAGCGCCCTGCACCTTCTCAGATCTCAACAGCTGCTAGCTCTAATGAAGAGAAATCAAGAGAGGAGAGATGGGGCTGGGTCCTGGATCCCCACCTGGCTGGCTGACTGCCGTGGGACGAGATGGGGTGGAGAAAGGCATTCCAGAGGAACAGCGGAGTCAGAGCGAGTAGGGCATGCCTGGTGGGAGATCAGAGTGGGCAGAGGCGAAGGGCCCCAGGGGGCTCTGAGTGGGGTGACATCAGCAGGAACAGCTCACGGTGATGAGCACTTACCGGGGCCTCTGTTCTCCTCTTGAGCTATCTCCTTGAATCCTCCTCACAACTCCTTGGGGGAGGAGCAATTACTGTCTTCATTTCACTGATGAGGAAACTGAGGCTCAAAGAGACTTGCCCCCTCTGTGCCCTGCAGAGTGGCAGAGCCAGGATTTGAACCCAGTGCCTCTTAGACCCCTTGGGCCTGCCTGAGAAGGGCTCCCCCATGCTGAGAGAGGGACCTCTTTTCCCTAAAGTTCTGAGAACTTTTGGTCCTGATGCCCAGAGAGACCTCACTCTGCAGGGGGATAGGCTGGTCCTTGGTACTGGGAGAGCCCACAGCGCCCACAGCTGGCCATTCCCCGGCCACCATACCCAGCCCCAGGCAGACGGAGTGGCCCTGTCCCTTTAGTTCAGTGATGGCTGGAGGCCAGAAGGGTGCAGGCCCCAGGGAGGCCAGGACCCCTGAGCCCGAGGAGGCCACAGTGCAGGACAGTGGTTTGGAATGATCCAAAGTCAGAGAAACAGGGGTCCTAGTCCCTGCTCAGCCTCTTTCTAGCTGGTGATGCAGGTGAGGCTCTCAGCCTCAGTTTCCCCATCTGTACAATGAGGAAATAACTTGGCCTCCTGATGGGCTGTTGGGAGACTTCCCTGAGGAATTGCTTGAGCATCTCTAGCCTGGTGCCCGGAGCGTGTTAAGAGCCCCCTGCCAGGCTGTCACAGTGGTCCTCCAGGGCACAGGGTCTGGGAAGTCCCTCCTCAGGTTCCCTTCCTGCTGCCCTGCTCCCGGGAACATTCAGCATTGTTTGAGGAGGAGCTGAAGAAGATCCAGGACCACACTGTGTTGCAGGTGACGGAGGCTCAGCGCTGGGAGGACAGCTGGACATGCTCCATGCCACCGTCCAGGGCTTGTGCTGTGACCCCCTGTGAGCCCGCCACAGATAAAGGCTCCTCCTGTGTGGATCCAGCTTCTGTGGTTTACTCACTTATTGCTTCATTCACCCAGTCATTCCTTCACTCATTCCTTCACTCACTCACTCCTGCACTCATGTACTCATTCATGCATTCGTTCATTGTTTCACTCACTCATTCAGCCAATACGTTCTGGTCCCTGCCATGGGCCAAGCACTGTAACTTCACCAGTGAGTATGACCCCACGTGGTCCCTGCCCACCTGGAGCTCACATCCACTGTGTGACCTGAAAGAGGGCTGTCCCTCGGGTTAGCAGGGGTGATGAGCACCAGGAATCCACTTCTGAAAGTAGAGGCCACCCATGCAAAGAAAAGAACGGAGAAAACCCATGCTTGGCACTTCATCGACAAAAAATAATAATTAAAAGTTAAGAAAAATAAAGATATCCTACACTTAACAAAATGTGGGTTCTAATCACAAGTGTGCACTCATTCCTACAACCAATGAGAAGTAATCCAGAGTGGACTGGGTATTGTAACACATTCTTCCGGCCAATAATAGCATTTCAGTAAACCTGTTCCAGGGCCTCATGATTTTCCTAAAGCCTCTGTGATCCTCCAACACTTAAATCTTTCTCCTTGGAAGCCTCTGTCCTGTCCCCCTCCTTGTCGAATGGCTCTTCCACTGTTCGGGGGCCTACCCTGCACGGCCACACTCATCAGTGACTCTCCACGTTGTGTGGACAGGCTGCCCGCGTTCCTCCCGCAGCCTCGCGAGCTGCTGTTTCTTTGGCAAGGTTGGGGTTTTCCCTGGGTGATCAGCGGGCGTCCTTCTTTGCAGCGGTGTGCATCTCCCCACGCTGCGTCTGCTCTGACGACTCCGGGAGGCAGGCCTGTGGCCCCATCTCACAGGTGAGGAAGCTCAAGTCCAGAAAGCTGGACAACCTGCTCCACGTCACAGCCAGCGTGCAGCCTCCGCAGAGTCTGCGCCCAGAGCAGACAAGGATGTAGGGCGAGTGGTTTGTTTGCAGGTGAGGGAGGAGGCCCGAGGGAGGCCGGGGGGAAGGGAGCCTGGAGGAGGAAAGCCAGTGCGGGGCCTGACGAGGGAGCACCTCCTAGTCCTGCTGGGAGACGAGATCCCACCCGGACTGGCTGTGTGCCCGTGGGTGGAGGGTTTACCCCGGGTCGTGAAGGCTTCTGTGCTACAGGCTGGCACAGGCTCGCAGGAGAGGAAGCTCCCGCTGCAGGAGAGAGCCCTCAGGCAGAGAGTGGATGCAGGTGCTCCAGGGGGACACTGTGGGCCTGCCGGGGACTGGCTCCCAGGGACTGCAGGGACTCAAGTGGGCTGAGGGAACTGAAGGGCAGCAGCAGCAATGTCTGCAGCGGGGGTCTGCACACGTCCCACACGTATGCCCCCAGAAAGGCTGCTCTGCATGGCATTTCTCCTCCCAGATGCGTAGTTGCCCCAAACCGCCGCTCCACTCCACACTCCCAACTCCTTTCCACTTGTCTCAGGTTACTAGAAATTCAGAATATTTTAGTTGGTGTTGGAGCCCAGAGACTTTTGTGTGTCCTGCCCATGTTCTAACATTGCTGGCTTTTTAAAGATCTCAGGGCTTTGACTCCAAAACAGCAAGATGATGAGGATCCCAGAGAGCTTTCTGGAAGCAAGACTTGATGCTTTGCAATACTGCCATCCCACCAGCTCTTCTCAAAATCGCTCCAGGACACAGACTCACAATCTTGGGTCCTCAGATTGCTGAAAGGATGCGCCTTCAGAAAGTGATCGGCATGGGTTGGCAGGACGCACCGAATGGTTGAGTGAGGAATTCAGCCAATCCTCTTCCCGGAAAGCCATGATCACACCGGACATGCTGTCAGAAAACAACCTCTGGGAAGAGACCAAAGACATACAACCAACTGAGGAGCATGTGAAGCTGAGGGAAGAACAGTGAGAGTCGTGGTGTTTTTGCCCAGGGCAGGTCCCGTCCCCACCTCCTCAGTGTGACGGCCCTGTGAGCGGCGCAAGCCTGAATGGGGGTGGCTTCACTGTCAGAGGTTGCCCACTTGATGTCGCCATGCGTGGGCAAAGCCCGGCCCCTAAGCATTTCTGGAAACAGTAGCCATCTCAGTGGCAAGCGGACGTGGAAGGTCAACTTTGCAGCCGCCTGAGGTTGGATCTAGAACAGAGCAGCGAATCAGCCAGGAAGGTGAGACGGACAACCACACAATGAGACAGACACAGCGGCCTTGATGGGCTGCACATAACCCCAGGGGGTCTGCAAGGTGGTGTGCTTGTGCAGGCCTGTGCTCAATCAGGTGAGACCAGGAAGATGGGCATTGTGGGGATGCTTAGAGACCTGCCACCAGCCTAGGCCCTGCCCCCAGGGGTTGCTGCCTCCCAGGAAGTCCAAGTTGACTGAGGGGACAATGCCCAGCCCTGTCGAAGGTCCCTGTCCACTCTGGGGCTCCCATGGAGAGAGGCCTTCCCACCTGGAAACTTCTCCCCAGGTATTCTTCAGAGGCTGAAACGAGGTGCTCTCAGAGCAGAGAAGATGGTGAGCAGTGAGGAGAGGCTCCTGAGGAGTCGGCCCTCCTGGGGAAGGAAGCAAAGGAGCTGGGAGGGTGGAGTGGTCCCTGCTTGCTCTGGCCTCAGCCCCCTCAGTGTACATCTCCCTCCTGGAGGGGACAGGAGCCCAGGGAACCCGGGAGAGCACACCCGGGCCGCGATGAGCAACACTCCCAAGGAGGAGGATCTGAGCTCAACGCAGGATGAGCCCAGGTAGGAAGGGAGCCTTTCGCCACCAGGACACTCGAGTCAAGGTCAGCGTGCCCCTGCAGGGATGATCTCCCTGCCTGTTCTATACGGCCCTGTGGACCACTGACTGCTTAGGGACTGGCTTCTGACCAGCAGACCCAGCACAAGTGACAGGACGACCCTTCCCAGATTCCATCACCGAGGCTGTCATTCTCTCTCACTCGCTCTCTTGTGTTCCCTCTTCCCTCTCCCCTTGCTCCCCTCTCTCAGTCTGTCTAACCCCTGGACCTGGGGACATACATGGACGTCCTGAGCTCCCCTATGCAGAGGCCCACGCAGAAGAAAACCAAGGGAGTGCCCTGGCCAACAGACAGAAAGGAGCCAGGCTCTCAGTGAAGCTGATCCTGACCGAGCCCACAGGAGCAAGCTTGACAGCACATCTCACCCTGGTCCAGCCTCAGTGGAGGCCACAGCCCCAACCTGGAAGTCGTCATGAGCAGAGGCTCCAGCTCAGTTGTGCAGGATTCCTGGTCCACAGAGATGGAGAGAGAGTGAATATTTGCAGTTTACAGATGCAGGGTGCGGAGCAGTGTTGTCAGAGAGGAGGAGACAACTCACACCATCTCCCAGTTCCCAGGTCTGGCCTGCCCTTCTCCCTCCTCTCCCCTCCAGGTTCTCTGCAGCCACAGTGCCCACCTCTCTAACCTCCTCTGGCCAAACTCACTTCTGCCTGGGTGTCTCCACACCAGCAGTGCCTTCTCCCTGGCACGCTGATCACAGGTGAGTGCAGCGCTGGGTCCTCATGTCATTCTGGTCACAGCAAATGTCACCTCAGTCAGGCCTTTCAGACCCTCCTACCCAGTGAGACCCCAGCCCTCCCTGCAGGACTCTCTTTATTTTCATTCCAGTTCATGCTCTTCTCTTTCACGTGTCTCTGATTTTGTGCTTTTGTCCATCTGCCTCCAGACTGAGCTCCTGGTGGGCAGGGACCACTGGGTAGATTTCAGCACCACCCTTGGGCCCACCAGGGCTCCCGGCCCAGGGTCATGGCTTGGCACATAGCTGCCGAATGAACAAATAGGGGCATCTTGGATCCCTCCTTCCTGCTTTTGCTCCACTCAGTCGGTGAAGAGGAACACTAGTAATAGGAAGTGCAAGTGGGTCCTGAGGCAGGCGGAGGGTCAGCATGACGTCTGCATGAATCCTCCTTTCTCCAAATTGCTCCAGCAAAGCTCATTGGGGACCACTGACACAGGAGGCTGCCACCTGATGGCCAGCATAGGAACTGCAGCCTCAGGCAGGGACAGCACAGCACCAGGCAGGCATGTATTTCTTGTGGAGAAATGCCTATCCAAATGCATTGCCCATTTTTCATTGTGCTATTTGTATTTTATTGTTGAGAGGGGAGAATGTATTATATATTCTCAATAGTAGACCTTTATCAGATATGTAAAGATCTGTAAACATATTCTCCCCTTCTGTGAGTTGTCTTTTCGCTTTCTTGATCGTGTCTTTCAACGCACTCAAGTTTTACTTTTCATGAAGTTTAATTGATCTGTTTTCCCTTTGGTTGCTTATGTGTTGGGTGCCACAATTACAAAAACATTGCCTAATCCAGGGCCATGTTTTCTTCTAAGAGTTTTATAGTTTTAGGTCTTACATTTACATCTTTGATGGTAAGAAGATGTAACATTTTTGTATATGGTGTGAGGTAGGGGTTCACCTTTATTCTTTCACATGTGGATATCCAACTGTCCCAGCACTACTTGTTGAAAAGATTATTCCTTCCTCATTGTCTTGGCATCTCAAATAATTCTAGAATCTGTGGTTGTTGCAGGTGGTGTGACTTACAGTTCCTAAGAATTTTTCTTTACATGAAGGTTGCTTTTCTCTGGCCTTGTGGACTTTCACCCACTGCATATGTAGACTGATCATTAGCGAAATAATCATATCAGGTATTTGGACTAATTTTTTCTTTGCTTGCGGTGGGTATGTAAGTCCACACCCTGTTACTCCCTGATGGCTGGGTGGACCACATTGCACCATTGTTCTGGCCTGGATTATCGCCGTATCATTCTAACTGGTTTCTCTGTCTCTATATTTGACCCGCAATCTATCCTCAATGCACCAATTGGAGTGACCCTTTAAAACCAGATGTCACACCCTGACATTGTGAAATCTCTCAAGGGGCTCTCCATTTCTCTCAGAGGGAAAGTTCAAGTCCTTATGATGGACCTCAAGCCCAATACAGTTGGTCCCACACTCTCTCTGACATCATCTTTGGCCAGTCATCCCCTGTACCATTTGCTCCAGTCCCTCTGCCCTCCATTATGCTCCTGGTACATGTCAGGCACTCTCCCACCTGTAGACTTGTACTCTATGTTCCTTCCACTTGGAATCCTCTTCCACATGATGATTTCATGCCTCATCTTCTTCACTATCTTTAATTCTGTGTTCAAATGTCATCTTGGTGAGGCTGTATTGACCATGTCATTTAAAATATAAACTATCCTCTTGTCCTGACACTCCCTATACAACTTGTTCCCCTTTCATTTTTCCCCTTAGCACTAACACCTTATAAAATCATATATAATGATAAGAATCAGTGTTCAATCAGGACATGGAAACCAACCAATAGATTGAGCAGGGACAGTTTATATAATGAACAATTAACCATAAACCTTTAAAGGGAACTATAGAGAATAGCCCAGAATTACAGTAGAGTAGTTAAGAAAGAAACAAATTTGAGAGAGGACCCCCTCGCCAAGGCTGCCTTCAGGCCTTGTTGGAGAAGGAATGATTGCAGCACAGGGATGGTGGAGAAGATTGTCATGTTTCCCAAGGCCAGTACCAGTCCCTGGTCAGGGCAGAGCTCAGCAGGTAGGGAACAGCAGGCTGAGACTGGCAAACAGGAAAGCCCTGCCCCCTCCCAGGGGCAGGTAGGCTGAGGCTGGGATGCCTACTGGATTCACTGGGATTCCACTTGCAGCGGTGCCACTCATTCTCCTTATTAAGCCATCCAAGGGGATCCACTGAATCCACTGTGGATCACCCACTGTGGGTGAGTCCATGTAGACACCCCTGAATTGTGCCACTGCTGGTTGCACTACAGGAGAAAGAAAAAGAAAAGAATGGAAGCACCCTGGAATTAGGATGGAAGGCCCTTTGTCCTAAACCTTCTCTGACAAAAGCTTAACCCCTGCCAGGTGCAAAAGAGAAATGTCTACTGGGTGCAGCTCCATTATTGCAGAACAGACAATAGAGGCCAACACTCTGATGTTGTTACACAGGGGCAATCCATTGATAACTGGCACCATAATTCCCTTATTATTTTATGTATTCCATGCTTTTACTTCCAACTTGCCTCTATTGCTTTATTTGAAGTAAGATTTTGAAGACAGCATATGCTTGTATCAAGGTTTCTAAAAAAAGGTATTTTGACCCCCCAAAATGCCATTATTAGATCAAAACAACAGAAGAATTAAAAGTACAAAGTAGCTGTACTATCAGTATATGCCTTAAGTAAATAGTTTACTGTCAAATTCCTCTTATATAAGAAAGCACCATGCAGTTTCATTTTAATGATGTTAGCCTCAATAATCTAGTATAATAATAAACTCCTTTGTAATGAGTAACTATATAAAATGAAGTTACAATAATTTACAATTTACGTCTGTGACATGACCCAACTACTCTCTACAAGCACCACTGAAATCTTGATTGATGCTTGGCTACCTTGTTCTACTAGAACTAACGGGAATATTTCACTGCCAACAAATTCTGTTTACCTACTGTGTAGTTTATAAGGGTTGAATTCTTCTCTACTTGAAAATCACCATTTTCATCTCTCCATATGGATACCTGTTTATTGGCAGATAGCTTTGCAGCCAGTATAGTTTTTTTTCAGGAGAGTCTTATATAAGAAGTCATAAAATATGAGTATAAATAACTTACACTTAGGCAATTTTTCTTTTTCTTTTTTTTTCCCTGCTTGGAAAGATTTGCCCTGAGCTAACATCTGTTGCCAATCTGCCTCTCTTCTTTCTCCCTTCCCAAAGCCCCAGTACATAGTTCTATATTCTACGTGTAAATCCTTCTAGTTCTTCTACATGAGCCACTGCCACAGCATAGTCAATGAGAGACGAGTGGTGTGGTTCGCGCCTGGGAACTGAACCTGGGACTCCGAAGCGGAGCGTGCCAAACTTTAACCGCTAGGCCATCAGGGGTTGCTCCAGGAAATTTTTCTAGAAAAATATTGGAATGAAGATGTATGATTTATTTCTAAAAATTTCATAACATACTTTAAAACATGAAATGCTCAACATGTTTAAAAGCACTTTACCACTCAGTTTACCTTAACAAAGATATAGCAAACATTTTGAGAAATATGCTTTCAACAGGAAAGTCCAATTGTAGCTTTATGCTTTTGTAGACCACTCCCAATAACGTGGCTTAAAAAATATAACTGTAAGATTCTCTCAAGAAAATGTATTTCATTTCTATAAAAATCTTTCTTTACAGTGTCTCAATGTTTGTTTTCTACTAAGCTTCTCAATGTTCTTTAGGCTTAACAATATAGTAGAATCAAGCTCCTATAATCTAGCTTTTAATCCCACAATCCGGAAAGCTCTATCTCAAGGTCATCAACGACCTCTTAAATCACCGAATAATATTATTCCCATTTTATAAGTGCGAATACTAGGTTTGAAAGAAGTCAAGTTCATGCCCAATATTGTTTAGCTAGTAAGAGGCAGAGCCTAGATATGACTGACTCCTGCTGTCTGATTCTAAAATCCATAAGCATAACCTCTAGGTATACAGCCAAACATGACACTCTGTATTCTTGCAACAGAATAAATGCATTTGCTTTTTCTTTAATATCTGTAACACGGTTCTTAACTATTCCATACATTGGTTTCTCCATTTCTGTAAATGAGAGTGTTCTTCAAAGTACCTTCCTTCTTCTCTGCTCTTCTCTATACATTCCCTCCACCCCCAGTTCTTGAATTCATTTAACAAGCATTTATTTTATTGAGTCCATACAATTCCAGACCCCATGGAAAAACAATGAAAAAAAACCAGTCCCTGGCCTTGAAGGATTTACAGACTAGTAGGGGAGAAAGCCCTATAAGCAAGTCCAATACTATTTTCAAAACAAAAACACAAGTTTGAGTCTGCACAAACACAGAAGGCTATCTATGCCACACAGCACGGGTTTTCAAGCCTTTTCTGAGGAGGACTACAGTTTTTTAAGAAATAGCGTTTAAAATTTCCAAAAGAGCACGCAAGACCTAGAACTTCCCTGATCCACTGTCCCCTTCCCACTACAAGCCATGTTTTTTCTAAGACTCTTAAGAACATCGTTTGAAAACCACTACATTCTAACATCTTAATAGTTTTGCCTTTCATGCCTAGGTCTTTAATCTACCTGGAATGGATTTTTGTGTACGGAGTAAAGTAGGCTTCCAATTTGAATTTTTTCCATACTGATATCTAATAGTCCCAGGACCACTTAAAGAAACGCCCCTCCTTTGCCCTCTGCTCTGTAAGAGCACTTCTATTAAAAGAAATCAAGTTTCTGGATACACGTGGAACTGGATTTGGGTTCTCTACTGTTTTCCACTGGTCTAACACTGTGCTAATACCAAAGTGCTTTAGTTACTATAGCTTTATATATAATAAATCAGGATATCTCATAGATCAAGTCTTCTCACCTTGACCTGCTGCTTAAAAAATATCTTGGCTATTCTTAGTCCTTTGTATTTCCATATGTATTTTAGAAATCACACGTAATTTTGAGCTCTGTAATTTCCTGGTAAACTGGTAAAATACCCACAAAACAAATCTAGATCAGTGTTTCTCGACTGGGGCAATTTTAACACCCCCACCTCCCACCCCAGGGACATTCAGCAACGTCTGGAAACATTTTTGGTTGTCACAAAGTGGGGGGTAGGTACTACTGGCCTCTAGTGGGTTGAGGCCTGGGAGATGCTGCTAAGCATCCCACAGTGCACAGGACAGCTGCCACAACAAAGAATTATCCCATTCAAATTTTAATAGTGCCACTTTTGAGAAACCCTGTCCCAAATAAATCAAGGGGCAAATTTGCATGGGCCCATTAAAGGCCAGGGAACGTCTACCAAAAACAATAATTTAGTTTTAGAAAAACTGAACTGCCATGTGCCAAATGAGATTTACCCCAATTCATTAAAAAAAAAAATCATATTATTTGCATAGACCAAAAGGCTATCTTCCTCTTCTCTATAGCAGGGACATTTACAGGAAGCTTATTGGAGGGGTTAAGTCTTTAAAATACAAAGTTATAAAGAAACAAGACGTATCCAGAAGATATTTAAAAAAAAAAAAGAAACTCATAGAAATCAGTAAGAAACAACCCAATAGAAATATGGGCAATCTAAATAGGCAATTCACTAAAAGGAATATTCAAATGACCAATAAACATATAAAAAGATGCTCAACCTCATTAGTCACCAGAGAAATACCAATTCAAACTCATGAGAACACCATCCATGCACCAGAATGGCTAAAATTTTAGAAGACTGGACATAGCAAGTGTTAACAAGAATGCTGAACAACGTAATTCCCATATACTACTGGATGTAGGGAAGGGGTTGCATAAACTGGTTCAACCACTTTGGAAAATGTTGGCAGTCTCTACTATAGCTGAACATATCCATACACTATGACCAGCAATGCCATTCCTAGGGATATATCCAACAGAAAATACTTACCTATTTGCAAAAGAATGAACAAGAATGTTCATAAAAGCATTAAAAGCCTAATGTAGAAACCATCCAAATGTCTAATAACTGCAGAACGGATTAATAAACTGTGATATGTTCATAGAAGTAAATAATATACCACAACAAGAACTGCTACTATATGCAACAACACAAATGAATCCCCAAAATACAATGGTAAGCAAAAGTACGCAGACTCAAGAGTACAGATATCACTCCATTTCTATAAAGAGGCAAAACTCATCAATGGTGACAGAAGGGAGGATAGCCAATACCTGTGGAGAGAAAGGATAGTGACTAGAAAAGAGCATAAGAAGGGGCTGTAGGGTGTTGGTAATGTCCTATTTTTATCTAGGTGGTAGATACACGAGTGTGTTTACTTTGTGAAAATTCATCAAGCTATACACTTAGGATTTGTATGCTTTTCTGTATTTAGCTTATATCTTACTAAAGAATTTGCTTAAAAATAGAAAGAATCCAACCCTGATTTATCGCATCTGATGCTTCAAGAGACTATTCTAAACAGCCCAAACTCACAATGATGCTAAAATGCAAGTTGCGTATATATTGACAACGGATTTTTTACCAAGGAACAAAGGCAATGCAGTGGATAAAGGATAGCCTTTTCAATAAATGGTGCTGAACAATGAGATATCCATAGGCAAAATAAATGAACTTGGATCCATACCTCACACCATATACCAAAAATAACTCGAAATGGATTTTAGACCTAACAGTAAAACCTAAAACTATATTTGATAGAAAAACACTTGTATTCAAAATATATAAAGAACTCTCAAAACTTAACAATAAGAAAAAAAAAACAGGCAAAAGTTTCAGAAAGATATTTTATCAGAGAAGATATACAGATGGCTCATAAGCACATGAAAAGACGCTCAACATCATAAGTCATCAGGGAAATGCAAATTAAAACCACAATGAGATACCACACTACATGCCTATTAGAATGGCAGACAAGACTGACCATACCAAGTGTAAGCAAAGATGTAGAGAAATGGGAACTCTCGGACACTGCTGGTGGGAATGTAAAATGGTATAATGTATAAACACTTTGGGTAACAGTTTGGAAGTTTCTTAAAGAGTTAAACATAAGTGATCCACTCATTCTACTCTTATGTATTTGCCCATAAAAAGGAAAGCACATGTCCATAACAAAGACTGACTTACAAATGTTCATAGCAGCTTTATTTGTAATAGCCCAAAACTAGAAACAACTCACATATACATCAACATGTGACTGGATAAACAATTTGTAGTATATCCATAGAACAGAACCTTACTCAGCAACACAAAGGAACAAACTGTTGACACACACAACATGGATGAATTTCAAAAGAATTATGTTAAGTGACAGAAGCTAGACAAAATTGGTGTACAAATTGTCTGATTCCATTTATACAAACTCTAGAAAATGCAAACTAATCTATAGTGATAGAAAGCAAATCAGTGGTTGTTTGGGGAGAGAAAGTCACAGAGGGGTGGGAAGGAGGGATAACAAAGCTGCATGAGAAAACTTTTGAAGGTAGTGGATATGTTCACTATCTTGACGCTGTGAGTTTCATGGAGGTACACCCTATGGTGGAGGCCATAACTCATCAAAGCGTACCATTTATTTTATTTTATATATTTTCATTTATATATTTTTATTTGGAAATGTTTATATCAGTACAGTGAAACTAAATTTTAGAGACACGGGATGTCATTACTTTGGATATCATTAGTTTATTATAAAAGAGAGACATGGAAATTATTTACATGATGAAAGATTTCAGTACTTCAGTGGAATGGGCAGCTTCACGAGATGCCATTTCAATAGTGATTCATTTCACTCTACATACTTTCCAAGAATGTCACCATCTCTAAATAAGAAATAATCCTTGTCGTCTAGAGCTACTTTGGTGCCTCCCTACTCTAGGAGAAGAACTTTATCTCCCACTTTCACACTAACTGGTTGAATCTCTCCACTCTTTCCTTTAGAGCCTGATCCAACAGCTACTGCTGTTGCTTGCAATGCTTTTCCTTGAGATTTTTCTGGAAGCATAATGCCTCCTTTGGTTACAGTTTCGGCTGCACTCCTTTCAACCAAAACTCGGTCAAAGAGGGGAAGAGACTCTCTAAATGCCTGTGCTGCCATGACTCCGGCCGCCGCAGCCCACGCTCCGCTCTAGCGCTGCCGTTGCAAGCAGAGACCCGAAGTCCCACCCTCGAGACACGTGAACTTGGGACAAGGCACCCTGCGCGCAGGGGCGCTCGCCCCCGGCCCCCGCCCCTCCCCGCGCGAGGGGGCAGCGAGGCAGCGCGCGCCGCGATTCGCCAGGAGGGCCCTGCGCAGGCCCCAAAGCGTACCATTTAAATAAATGCAGTTTGTTTTGTCAAGTATGTTTCAATAAAGCTTTTCTAAAAAAAATACAGGTTGTATATAAATATTATAAACCAGAGTTTCTATAATTTGCTCAAAATCAACTCCATTCATTCACACAACAAATAGTTATCTAGCACCTACTATACGCCAAGCACTCTGCTAGGTTCCAGGGTTACAATGGTAAGCAAACTGACATGGCTCCTGACCTCATGGAGAACACAGTCTGCTAGGGGAAGCAGAGATCAATAAAAGATGCACACAGACACATGGATAATAAAAACTTCACAGACAAGTGCTGTGAAGGAGACAAACACAGTGAGATGACACAAAATAACAGGGAAACCAAATCTGATCTAACGGAAAGTTCAGCATGGCTCCCTCAAGGAAGTGAAATTTAAGCGATACCTAATGGAAGAGGAGGATCACAAGTTGAAGATGTAACTTTCCTCAGAAGAGACACTAACACAAGCAAAGGCTCTGAGGCAGAAGAAAGCATGACCCTTTGAAGGAATGGAAAGAAAGTCAAAAGGGCTAAGGGTCAAAACAGTGTAGACAACACTATTGGTCACCTCTCCAGTAACTATTCCATCTCCTCTTCCTCACTCCTAACAGAATCACACTTGGGTTCCAGCAGCCACCCTCCTCCACACATAGTCATGTGCTTTAGAGGAAGATGACTCCATTCTTGATTTTAGGAAGTGGATACGTTGAGACTTAAGTCAGTCATGGCCACCTCTTTTCTCCCTGCCAGTGATTAGTTAAAGAACGGCATGAGTGAAAGCAGGAAAAGAAGTTATTGCATGCTCTAAACAAGAGATGGTAGTTTGGACCAGGGAGTTGTCAATGGAGATAGAGATTTGCACGGAGAAATAAGGTAGAGCAACGTGTACAGGATGTCTCCTAGGTTTCTGGCTTAGGCAAATAACGACCAATCTTTTCCATATAGTCAAAGCCAGAGAAATATTTTTTAAAAATTAAGAGTCTTATGTTATTCTTAATATATTTCACTTAAATAAATCTAATTAGAACTATTCAAGGATCATACCTAAAACATATCTCATCCTCATGCAGGATACTGGCTTCAGAAGTTCATGCAAATTTATCAAGAATGAATGATGCTAACTAGATTTTGTCTTACAATACAAATCAATGTTTTCTAAAATTCTAACTTATAATTAACAATCCTGCCTACAAATAACATCAATTTCTGAATATCATTTATTTTGCCTTGCCTGCTTCAAAAAATGATTTAAGCTAACAAAACGTCCAAATCAATTAAAAGCCAAGCCAAGAATAAAGTAGTCCAAGGATTTCTGACCACTCTTGTGTTATCTAAAAATAATTCCAGAGAAATTAGATGGAGGTACCTAATCAATTATGCTCATCAAATTTATCAAATTAGGTCTCATAACAACAGTAATGAAGGTTCCTATTACACATACCAACAGACCCAGGCAAAAATATAACCTACCTTGACAAGTTGATGAAGTGCCATTTCTTTCAGAAGGTGGTGTACTTGGACTGTTGAAATGACGTGAAGCTCCTCGGTCCTCGCCATCGTTTGTAACACTCTTTGAGTGGCACGTACAACGACGTGACAACGGCACTTCAGCTTTTTCGCTTAACCTTTCATCCGCTGGCTTCCCTCAAAGTGAAAGAACCTCTATTCATAATATTTCTAATTAAACAAACATTAATCATCCTCTGCAGCTAGAGTGAGCAACCACTCGAATTTGCCCAGGATTGGGAGATTCCCCAGGCTGTAAGATTTTCAGGGCTAAACCTGGGAAAGTACCTGGCAAATCTGGACAAGTTGGTCATCCTATCTGTAGCATCAAATTAGGACAGGAGAGAAACACTTATGCTGTCAGAGACATTTATAGAGAAATTATCATCAATTTACATAACTTACAAAAAGATAATAGTCAAAGACTAATAATGTAATAAAGGCACAACCACTTGAGTATTCCTTTATATTGAGATTCATTAAAATATCAAGTAGGGAGGATTAAAAGAAAGACCAAAAGTATATTCTTAGTTACTGCTATTTCCTTAAATGAATCATTCTGGATAAAAAGTACTTTATTATATTTTTTTCAAGTCCCAATAATCAAGCTGAATATATCAACCAAATACTTACCACGAAGAAGAGACTGTTGCCACGCTAAAGCAGCACAAAGTAAGACTAAGCTTTTCCCACTTCCTGTAGGGCTCTCCAACAAACAATTCTGCTTACTTTTTAATCCTCGGACAATCTATTGACACAAAAACAATAAAAAAAAATCAGTAAACAATTTACTTCATTAGGGTCTGTCTGCATCACAAGTACAAACACAACAAGCAGTAAAGTTGTACTTGAGGGAACATAGCAATAGCAGAAGGGAGAATGAGTATTTAGTTCAATCTAGACCTTATTCCTTTATCTTTCTCCCTAAAATTATGTTGGACTTAAAAGCATATAGGCATAAAAGAAATGAACAAAGCAATTTGTGCCTTAAGGATGCAAGCACCATCATTTCTGTAAAACTAGAGTACACTAATACCTTTGAAGACAACTTAATGGAGGATACTGCTAGAGAGAGTGTAAATCACTACAACCACTTTGGACAGAAATTAACAATTTCTAGCAAAGTTGAAGATACCCAACACCAGGAAGTCCAGTCCTATGTATATATCCAAAACCTTTCCCACAGGAACATAAGGAAACATGCATAAGAAAGTTCATAGCAGCATTGTTTAGAATTGCAAAAGAATGTAAACAACTTAAATGTCTGTCAGAAGGAAACTGGATAAAAAAATTCTGGTACATTCATACAATGGAATACTATATAGCAATTAAAATAGATTAACAATCAATAAGGCTACTTCTTAAAAATAATGCTAAGCAACTAAAAAAACTTCTGAACAAATATAGGTACAGTATCATATCATTGTACAAAGTTTAAAAACAGGTAGAGTAATGCTCTATATTGTTTACAGATACATACATATGTGACAAAAGTATAACAACATGTCTAGGAAAGAAAAAGAATAAATTCAGCATACTAGTGACGTTACTTGCAAACAAGGTATAAAGTAAATATGGCAAAATATTAAGATGGAACAACTCTGGAAAGTTGGCTTACCCATTTGTCTATTAATTTTCTATATGATTGAAACATCTCAAAAAATATGGTGAGAAATATAGTATTCTGTGTAAAAGACAGTAAATACTTTGTAGAAAGTAGTAATTCCGTAAAGTAAATAGAAGTTCCAAATGAGCTGAGAATAGTTTTCAGAATATTCTCCTTTGCCTCCTAACCATATACAGTTTATAGCGATCAGGATTATTTTTCGAAAGCTTACATGTTCTTCCATGAACCCAGCAAATATTTTCAATCCATTTACTATCTGAGAAAATGAATGTAGTCACAGATTCAGTACATGTTATGAATTATCAGCATCTTTATCTTAATAAAGACTTAACTGCTGAAAAATACTTGCAGAATTCATTATAGCAAGCTATGATGGACAAACTTGACAAGGAAAGTTCATCTTCACCCCACCAACTGCACATTCAGACCATATTGAAGAGTCCTGCTTTCCTGTTTACTTAGATTCCTAACTGCAGCAGAAACGAAAATCAAGACTGAAACAATGCCATTCAAAGAAAACCAGATACCCAACTAGACTAGGACAGAAGTCTAGAAAGAAAAAGGGGATTCCTAAATGTATAAACAAAACAAATGCAAGTAAAAGAATTTCCTAGTCTTAACCATCACAGTGGTTGAGAACATGTCTCGGAATCTGACAAATCCGGATTTGTATCCCTACTGTGCCAAAACTGTGGACCAGGAGGTAGAAGTACGAGTTCTAGATCAGGTTCCCACAACTCAGCTGTGTTTCCTTGATCATGTCTTCACTTCTCTAGACTAAGATCCTTATCTGTAATAATCCCTAATTGAAAAACTGTTGTAAGGGAGAAAATGCCTTGGCACACAGTAGGTGCTTGATATTTCTGATTTAAAGGTCAGAAGGGTATAATGAAAAGAAGATGAGCTTTGGAGTAAAGCAAGCCTAAGTGTGAGTCCCACTGTGTGAATCACTGAACCTCAGTCAGTTTCTTCATCTGTGCAATGGAGATAAGATGATCTACCTGATAGAGTTTTGACGAAAATTAGCCAGGCATTGAGATAAGAATTAAGTAAGGTAATGGATAGAACGTGCCTAAACTCCAGTACTTGACACAGAGGAGGTGATCTACTTTAATCCCCACCTCTTCTAAACCACCTATGCTTAATCTAGGATCCAGAGACGGAAGTCAGAGACTGTGCTCTCTTGCTATTGCGTGCAGAAGTCTTGGTACATGACTGCGTTTCTCTGAAGAGAATGTCCGTGGATTTCTCATTCCCAGAACTATATCCTAATAAAATAACTGAAAATAGAGGGGAGACTGATATGCACTGTTAGCAACTGAGGACTTCCTTGCAATAGTGAAAAAAAACGGCAAATTCGACCTGGGGATGGAGGGATGGCTAAAAGAGCAACTCAACAGCTTATGAAGCCAATTATACCCTGACCCCTAGCCTGTGTGTTCCAAAACAAGCTAAGAACCACTATTCTGAGGTATTTCCCAATTCTAATATTCTGTGATTCTATCTGTGCAGCTCTTGAGAAGAGATTTGGTGGAGTCTAACCCCTTCACCCCAGCCAATAACGCAACGCTGGCTGGTTCCTCAGATACAGCCTAGAAATCCACCCCGCCCGCAGTCGCTGCAATACCCCAGGGGATAAAGGACGAGCCCCGATCCGCCTCCCGCCGTCGCCCCCGCCGCCACGAGTCAGCGGGGACCGAGGGGGCCCGGGCCCTCTCCCCGGGGGTCGGGACAGGCTCCCTCCGGCCTTCGCGTGCTCAGACCCCCGAGGCCCGGGGACGCGGGCACCCCGACGGCCCGCACGGCGGCCAGGCGAGAGCAGAAGGCTCCCTTCGGGCAGGCTGCGCGCCGCCTCACGAGAGACAGGCTGGCCTGTTCTGAGGAAAACCGAGGCAGCGCTGCCTGGGCTCCGGGTCCCGGGAGAAAAGGAAATGGTATCCGCGAGCACACACGGCGGAGCCCGGCAGAGAGGAGAGGCCCCAAACCTCTCGCCTCCTCACCGCTGCCACTCCCCGGCCGAGCGCGGACTCCGGCGCCTCACCCGCTCCCTCCTCCGCTCTCTCCAGGCCGCGCGCCCGCGCTCTCCCGGACGAATTCCCGCCTCCCGCCCCCTCGACTCCCAGCACCCAATCACCCGCCAGAGCAGAAACCAAGCAACCAATCCCGGCGCGAGGTGAGGGGGCGCGAACCCTGGCCCCCGAGGGAAGCCTCCACAATAAAAACGCACGCAAAGGATTTGGCGGCCCGGAGGTGAACGCCTGAAGAGCGAAGGACGCTCGCAGACCGCAGGGTTTAAAGGAAAAGTCTTCTCCGTTTTGAGATTTTGAAACCGGCGACTTAACTGGTGCATCCGTTTCCTTGGAAACTCGCAGTCTCATTCTTCAGGTCTGTAGACCAAGCAAAAGGAAACCCTTTGAAGCCTCGCCGGGTTCTTCCCAGAGCGCCCGGCAGTGCCGCTCAGCTCACGCTTCCGACCTTCACGGCGGCCTGGGTGTGGCACAGACGGAGGCAGGAACTGCCAGACGCCCGAGCCCGGCCAGGCGACAAGGCTGGTTGACGACTGGCCGCAGAACCTCAGGATGTTCGAGGCTTCCCCGGATAGCGAGTCCACCCAGAGCAACGCTCTAGAGCGCTCCCGCCCCGGCGGCTTCTGCTCCATCAAGGCTCATCCGCCTCTGTCCCTCCTAACACCCGGTTGTTATTCTTTGCCACGAAGTACACTTCAGCTTCCTCGAAGGTAGGGAGTTAATCATGATCTCTCCAAATTGTGATTTTGTCAATTTCTGAGTAACTTAAGCTTGGCTCCAGTCCCGGTGTCTCAAAAAAGCAAAACCTGAGACAGTTTCTCAAGTTTGAGCAACTAGTTTGGGGAGAGGTTTGCTGCAGGGGGAGCAGCGGGAGGAGAGTGGATTTGTTTGCCTCCCTTTCAGTTTTACTGCATCTTCCCAAATTGCAGAATGTACAGTGCTAAAGATAAATTCTACCTTTTAATTTAGTAATCTCAGGCTCAAAAATTTATCCTAAAAGAGTAATCCAAAAGAAAGAAAAAGTAAAAATACCTCAGTTGATAACAGTGCCTACTGTAATCCTGAAAAAAGTCATCAACCTCCCGGTCTAGTAATAGCACCCTATACGGTTATCATATATCAGTTTGATCATTATGAAGCCAGTAAAATAATTATCAAAACTAAACAACTTGCAAAAAAAATTTCCTATGAAGTTAAATGAAAGAAAGCAGACTCCCTACTGGGTATTATGAATTCCATTATGTGAAAATATATATGCATAAGCAAAGATAGAGGGAAAGTATAAAAAATGTAACTTGCTGTTAAAACAGTGGAATGAAGGATAATTTATCAATACTTAAAAAAATCTTCAAATTTTTATTCTGCTTTTACAATTTTTTTAAATATCAAATCGTTTAAGTAACTGCTCCAGGGAAAGGACTACGATTTTCCTCCGCTCAATTCCTAAGGCTCTCAACCCACTCTAGCCTTGTATGGCCATTTGACGTGTGGGGCGTTAACAGAAATGGATACACGTAGGCTCTGGAGCCAGACAGTCCTGGATTCCAGTCCCTTGAACTGTTCCTTTCAGGTGAACAGTAGTGAAAGAAAACACAAAAAACTACAAGTTCATTTGATAAAGAATAGGAATGTTTATAAACCAATATTCAAAATAGCTGCACACATCTGTTTTCACCTGAATAAAAAAATTACATTGTGACAAATTTTGTAACCTTAACTTAAAATACATGAATATTAACATTTACTAATATAGTTACACATTTTGTTTACATCATCAATGAATGTGATGAAAAACAGCATGTTATTATTTAAACACAGCAGGTTTTGAGCAGTCTTTGAAAACTGATCCAAGAATGTGCGCTGCATTTAGTTAGAAACCATTTATTTCAACCTTTTCTGAACTCCTAGAGGTTTCCTACTCACATAAAATATTCCAAAGCCTCAGTTTAAAACAAAACAAAACAGGAGCCGCTGTATTTAATCTTAGAAGCCTACAAAACTGCCTTGTTTAAAAATATGAAAATTCTTACAGTATTTTTCAAGTGTATGCTTTTCTTTTTCGCATCGAAATTACTTAATTGAACATTAAGCATCTGATATCTCAGGGAAAGCCAGCCCAGTATCCTGTTTTTCAGAGCTGACCAGGTGTTTCTGATGCAATCTATGGACCAGCAGAGACCCATTTGACTAAAGAAGAAATAATTAGTCAAGTGTTTTCTAAACATTGCTGCATAATGGAATCAACTGGGGAATCTTAAAAAAAAAATACTAATGCCTGACTCCCATCCGCAGACATTCTGATTTAATTGGCATGGGTTCCAATTGGGGATCAAGAGTTTTAACAGCTCTCCAGGTGATTTTAATGTGCAGCAAAATGTGGAGCCACCACAATGATGCAAGACACAATAGTGATCTAAATCACAATTAGCCACAAATGACAGATGCCTATAGAGGAGAACTCACTTTTAAAAAAGTTTCTCAAGTTGGAAATACTTGATAGTTTCTCTCTGTTTCTTAAGATCAAATTTATGCTTTTTCTTAAAGTTATAATGACTCTTTAATTAGTAGTGTTCAGAGGGGTTTTATATTGTTAAACACTCAACAGTTTTTTTCACCCATTAAGTTTAGGTTATTGTATATAATCACTGCTATACACTTATCTATTACGTGTAACAATACACTGAAATTACCTTCTAGGCATCACAGTTTTAAGAACCATCCATAGTTTATTGACTGAAGCATTCTCCACAGAACCCCTGAATTCAATAGCTGGTTCATATTGGATGTTAATACTTCTGCATATGGTATAAGTTCACTGGCAGAGAGTGGAGTCAAGCGTTCTAGAATCTGTATCGTTTCCATATGTCTTACTGGGACAGCTGAAAATGCTAAAGGGGAAACTTAGCAGTCATAATCTAAATTCTACACAGCTTACCAAATAAGAAGTAACATTGCTCTATGAGACTACAGGCCAAACAAATCAAGAAAACAATGTTGCTCTAAACGTAAAACTTGCAATCCTAGCCATAGTTCTGGCCATACTTAAAATAAGGACCTTAAGAAAAATTCATTTAGGTGTAGTTATTTCACAAAGAACAAAACATATCTCATTTAAGAAATCACCTTAGTGACCCAAAGACAAGGGTCATTTCCTTGGTGATTCAGACTGATTTTAAAAATTGATTGAAATATGAAAATATACCTAAGTATTGCCTTTGGTAGTCCCATTCATTTGAAAGATTGGAATTTGTTGAGACCTATAAGGGTGGCCCCCTTTATAGGTTATAAGCACCCAGCAGATTGCTGTTATTCAATAATATCAATCCTGTGCTGTTCAATAGAACAGACACTAACCACACCTGGCTGTTGAGCACTTGAACTGTAGCTAGTCCAAAATGAGATGTGCAGTAAGTATAAAATATACACTGGATTCCTAAAACTTAATATGGAACAACAGTAAAATATCTCATTAATCGTTTTTGATATCGAGCACCTGATGGAATAATATATTAGATATATTGGGTTAAATAAAATAGTTATTAAAATTAATTTTGCCTTTCTTTTTACTTTAATGTGGCTGTAGAAAGTTTAAAATTATATGTTAAAATTATATGTGTGGCTTGCGTCTTATTTCTATTTGACAGTGGTGATCTAGAACACTATCCAGTAACCACAAGTACGTTGCTCTATTCCACGGCACTTATTTCTGACCTCTTTCTATCGACCTTTCACACAACCTGTTTAGTGATATAACGTAGGACCTAGGAGGAGACAGATACAAGCATATCAGAAAGAAATGGTTAAAGCTCCTTAAACTCAAAGAGAATGATTAAAATTATATTCACCAAAACCTTATTATATCCCTAGGGAAGTTCTGCATGATTTTAAGATTTCAATGAGCCTAACATCTCTTTGCACTACTAAAGGGGAAGAAGGAGTATCAATCTACTATACCTTCTTGGAGTTGTTTAGGAGAGTGGTTTTTGGCATTATTAGTCAGGAGCATTTCCCTTAACAGGGCATCAGTCCCTGTGATGTTTTCTTCACAGACCCATCTTTCACAATGCATAAATACAGGTAGTTAGTTACAAGGAGACATAGTAAAGCAGAATGCGACCCTTAACAATTTGCAGAAAGTCAACTGGATTCTTCATTCTTAAACACAAAACTCATCTCTCTCCTCTCTCCCCCTCCCTGCTCCCTTTCACTGTCAGCAATCCAAAGGAAGTTGCACTTTGTGTGCATGCATACTAGAGTTTGAGAACTTCTGTTAGGTAGTTCAGCCAGGGAATCTGCTTCGATCAAGATCCCCAAGTGATCTGATACAGGGAAGTTGGAAACTACTACTTTTATCAAAAGTTCTCAAGCTTTCTTCCACTCTATCCCAACATAAAAGTCTTTCATCAGGAAAAGTTGTTTGACATAGCCATAGTTCTGGAGTTGAGAGGGGGAGGAAAGAAAAAGAGGAGAAAAGAATGTCCATTTGGGGGAGATCATATATGATTTTAAAAAGGCCTCACTCAGAAATTCTGATGACTAGTGGTGTAGCGGTTTGCATACTCTGCTGCAGTGGCCCGGGGTTTGCAGGTTCGGATCCCGGGCACAGACCTACACACCACTCATCAAGCCATGCTGTGGCAGCATTCCACATACAAAATAGAGGAAGATGGGCACAGATTTAGCTCAGGGCCAATTTTCCTCAAGCAAAAAAAATAGAGGAAGGTTGGCAAAGGATGTTAGCTCATGGCCAGTCTTCCTCACCAAAAAAATAAAAAATAAAAAAATAAAAGAAATTCTGATAGGCTTCTATAGGAGAACATGTCCTCTCCTCCAACCCAATTGACAATCATTGCTATATATGAGTAAAATTCAAGTTGCTCACTTTAAATGCCTAAAATGTCTCAGGCACTTGATGTATATTTTCTCATTTCACCCTAACATTCCTACAAGGTAAGCAATATTGTCTCCATTCTACTGTACGGAAACAGGCTGAAAGACATTTATTAATATCCCAAAGTCACACAGCTAAGTGTGTCAGCCAGTCGAAGCAGTGCTGGTGACGCCCACAAGAGGATGCATTTGTCTGCCTTCAAGGGTTAAGGAGGCTCCAAAGGAATGGGAAACCTTCCTTTTTGTACATCAAATGCTTGTTTCTAACCTTTTGCTTATACCATGGTTTGACTGTTCGTGACTATTATTGTGTAATATCAATAATGAGAAAGTAAATGATGATATTGTAAAAATGCCTATTTAGATATGTGAGATACCACTATGCTAAGTGCTTGGCACATAAATAATAAATATTTTTGTTACTATACTACTAGTATCATCATCAGAGTTGTAAGTGTAGTAGTAATAATATTAGTAGCAACAATGGTACTTTAGATACAATCATCAACTTCTCATGCAACTTAAATCAAATCATACCAGTGCTTAGTCCCAGTAGGGATGGCATGACTCAGGGTTGGGAAATCGCCAGGTGACTCATAGAGAGTCTTCAGTGGCCTTCCCACCTCCTTCAGCTTGTTTGGAGGGGGCAGGGCTCTGCCGGGCTGACCTCACTTTCTCCACCTGGAGGGAGCAGGGTGGGAGCGGAGCCTCCAAGTGAGTCCCCACTGCTGGGCGGGTGGCTTTTGGGTGAGGCCATCCACCTGCCCCATTAGCTGCCCCACCTGACCCTCCTGCAGGACATCTGCGCCCTCGGTCCCATCCCCTTCGGGCAGCTCCCTGGCCTTGAGGAGCCTCTGACCTCTGCAGAGACTCGCTATGGCAATGGTTCAGGACCCCTCTCAGTAATATATTAACACTCAGATAATGAATGCAGCAATGGCTTTTAATGTCCTCTGTGTGTCAGGCTGTGCTGAAGACTATTATCTCCTTCACCTTCCAAACGGCCCCATGGCAGGGTGCGTGTGTGTGTGATAATCTCTTAATTACACACGAGTAAACTGAGGTCCTGCTGGCTGAGGTGAGGTGCTCGGCCTCAGAGAGGGGACCCGGAACCTCTGGAAATCTCCAACACCCAACACTAGAGGAGCTCACAGATCCTTTTCTTTTTCCGTTTTCATTGTATTTATTTATTTGTTCATTCATTCATTTTAAACAGCTTTGTTGAGTTGTAATTCACACACTACACATTCACCATTGAAAGGGTGCCCTTTGATGGTTTTGGCTTATTCGGAGATAAGTGCAGCCATCACCACGGTCAGTCTCGGGGCATTTTCATCACCACGAAGAGAAACGTGGAACTTTAGGTAACTGTCCCCCAACAGTCGGTTTGACCATAACAGTTGGTGTAGTTTGCCATGTCCAGCGACAGCCACCTCTGGCTCGGCTTGCTGACGCCCCCGGGCCCCGAGCTGCCCCTGCCTCTGCTGCGGCTCTGTGCTGTGTCTTCCAGGCCTGCCCAGCTCTTCTTACAGACTGGCCACTTGGGGCAGGAGTGGGACAGGGGCTTCCTTAAAGTGGCCCAGACCGACCTGATGGAGTTACTGAAAACACGGGTATAAAATAGGAGCAGACAGGTGGCCTCTCCTCACCTACTGGAATTCACCTCGATCCCCAAGGTCATGCACACTGTGCCCTAAAATGTCCCCCAGTGGCAGGGACACCTGACCCAGCATGGAGCCCACAGGCCACACCCTCAGTCAGAGGAGTCCACGTGGCCCGGGTTACACGTGCTGCTGCTGCGGGTCTGGCTCGCTGGCTCTGTGCAGGGCCGACTCCCGCAGCCGTGGGCCTTCACCTGGCGGGCAGCTCCCACTGTGCTCACCGCTGTTTCTCTGCCCCCTGATGAAGCTGCAGGCCCGTGCACCCCGCTCCCTCCTTCCCAGAGTCACGCCCTCAACAGGCCGACAGACTGCAGGGCCTGGCGCTGGGTCTGGATTTCGGGGTGCGGGACTTATGGCTGCAGAGCCATCTCTCCTTCATCCAGGGGCCCTGGCTGGGAGGGAGTGAAGGTGCAGAGAGACCGCTGGGCTCGGGCGGGTGGGGGCCCATGGGGCAGGGTGGGCAGAGGTCCAATCTCCATGCCCACCCATTCCCCACAGCCCTGAGCACCCCTTTCCCTCCTCACCTGATCTGCTGTGCACACAGCGGCCCCAGACGCTGCAAACAGGGAGAATCCACCCCTAATTACTTGCTGTCCATCATGTTACCAGTCCCTGGTGACCCGTCACTTCCCAGGTGGCCTCCAGAAATGTAAAGAGTGGAGGGACCTGTGATGGCCGATTCTGTGACCGGGAGGAGCCTCCCTCCGTCGTCGGTCACTTCACCTGGCAGGAACCGGAGTCTCTTCTCCCCAAACGCACGCACCTGTTTCTCCGCGTTGGAACCCGGAGCGTCCCAGGATTGCTGCCTGTCACCCGAGAGGAGCCGATGGCCTGGCTCCCAGGCCTGGCAGGCGCGAGGGGCCTGGCTGGGACAGGGCCCGGGAATCTGGGGGAGATTCTTGCGAGCTGGAGAGCAAAGTGTGCTCAGGGGCCTGGGAGCTTCTAGTCAAGCTCTGGAAAAGTCCTCCAGGCCCCAGGGCGGAGGTAGAGCCAACTCCCAGAACGGGTGGGCGTTCCAATGGCAGCCAGGTCACAGAGCTTCACTCAAGGGACGTCTCCGAGGGCGTCCCTCATCCAAACTGGGGGCTCAGTGAGGTGGGGGCTTGTTCCCAGTCTAGGCCTAGTGCCTCTGGGAGGCAGGGAAGGAGGGAGGAGGGACGTGGGAGGAGGGAGAGGGAAGAAAGCACTTCCCTGGGTCTTTATGAGGCACCAGGCCACTAGGCTCCACCACCTTCTGGTTCACAGTGGTGCCTGAGGTGTAGGACCACCCTTCCTGGTCTGACAGTTACTCAGGAAGCCTTGGGTTCTCTGGGAAGACAACTGGCCTGGGAATGAGACCATCTGGGGTGGAGTTCAAGCTCAGTCATCACCATCCCTGTGGCCTCTTGACCTTCAGGTGAAGCCCCAGGTGAGCTCCAGGTGAGCACTGCACAGGGTCCCCACCTGCAACTGTCTGTCCTCTGCACACCCCACGCTCTGCCCAGGGTGACGTGGGTAGAGGAGGGCCTGACAGCTCTGGCCAGGGAGGAGGCCTGCCCCCGAGTCTCAAGGTTACCATGGAAACAAACAGAAAGGGGACAGGGCTGAGCTCCTCCTCCCTGGCAGCTTGGAGACCACCACGAAGGCAGTGGCCCGTGTGTGCCGACATGTCCACTGGCAAAGGGCAGAGGGCTGCCACTTGTCACCCAGAGGGACAGGGCCCTGGGCTCCCACGACTGTCGAGCATGTTCTGGACGCTTCAGTGCTGCTGATGGGGAGAGCTTCTGGGGGGAGGTGTCAGACCGTGGACGTGTTAAAGGTCAGGGGTGTGAAATTACTGCACACGGATAAACCCTGGACACAGTTGCCAAGAAGGCTGTTTATGTTGGCAAATGTGCTTTGAGGTCATGAGTCAGGGTTTTATAGGCCATTTCTTAGCTGGGCCCCAGGAGGGCTGACGGCTTTGCAGAAAGGCGGCGTCATGTTTAATGAACAACAGATGCTATCATCACCCTCCGCACTGTCGTTCTGGTGACAGGACTGTGGCAGCCCCTGTGGACGTGGCCCCGGGTGGTACCTACAGGCAGAGCCTGGGGTCTGGCCTGGAGTGAGGATCCCTGGACAGTGCTCATGAAGTTTGTACCTCCCTCTGATGTTCCTGCTGTCAAGTCACCACAGCGAGAGCATCCCTGGGGCCCCTGGTGTCCGGTGTGGCCCTGACGCAGGCCGGCCTTGCAGGATTGGCGGTTCTCCAACGGGACCTGGAAGGGCATCTGTCCCAGGCCCTGGTCCTCCCTCCTCCCTCCTGTCTCCACAGGCATCTGCAGGAACATCCTTGTCCAAATCCCATTCTCCTCGTCCATTCTTATCTTTTGTGTTTTCTCAGCCCCATAATCTGGGCCTGACATTTAGGGGCGAAGGCTGTACGTTCTGCTCTCTGCGGCTCACGCTGATCACGGCTCAGATCTGCCCCAGTCCTGCTTCGTTGCAACAGAATTATTTTTAATAAACAGATTTATTTCTCAATCTGGGAGAAATCACTGCATTTGGCCAAAACAGACATGATTTATGTTTTTAAGATCAGCCCTGCTCTGCTCAAAAAATGTTTAAAGGAAAGATGGGCAGAGACATCTGGGCTCTTAGGGTGAGACTCCAGGGAGAAGGCGGGGATGAGAGCCAACCCAGGACCAGAGGGTGGTTTCCGAGCGGGTCACAGGGCGATGAGTCAAGGAGCAGAGATGCGATGAGTCAAAGCCACAGCTTGAAACTCTAGCCAGGCATCAGCTGCTGTGGTGCTGCTGGAGCCCGGCCCAAGGGGAGCAGGGGTCGGGGGTCAGGGGTGCAGAGGGGTCAGGGGTGCAGAGGGGTCAGGGGTCAGGGGTGCAGAGGGGTCAGGGGTGAGGGGGCAGGGGGCAGAGGGCCATGGGGTGGGGCTGCATCTGTCTGTCAGGTGTGAGTCAGTGTCCTGTACGGAACCCAGTGCCCAGGGCACCAGCAGGCCTGGCTTCTTCCCTGAGTCCTGGCCAGCAGGTGAATGAAGCTATGGGGACACTCCTGGCCTCTTCCTCTGGGCGGGAGAAGCACAGAGGAGTCTGTTCAGGCCAGGAGAGAGCTGCTTCAGCATTCTGGTTAGTTCCGTTTTTTTCCAGCATCCCGTGAGTCACACGGTCAGCACGGCATGGACCGCCTCTGACATCCTGCTCTGAGCCTCCCAGACCACCCCCCTAACAGCCTGGTGACATCTCCCGGCCCCTCTGAACAGGGCCTGCTCCAGGCCGCTGCCCCGCAGACAGGTCTCACCGTGGCCCGCGTGGGTGCTGTCCAGAGTGGTCTGTAGTTTCTCAGTAGAGCCAGGGAAGGGGCCCTGGACAGGCTGTGGGGACCCCAAATCCTCTGTAGAAAGTGACTTGGCCAAGCCCTCAGGGGACCCGAGAAGGCCCCAGCTTCTGCCTCAGAGACGGGGCGCTGTTCTCCTTCACACCTCCTGGAACAGGCAGTTTCTCCTCTCCTGGTGTCCTCTTCTCTCTCCTTGTCTCAGCTCAGGCCTTCCAGCTGCAGGGGTGTGACAGAGACCTGGACACAGGCCAGGGATGGGCTGGCGTTCCCTCGGGAACACTTCCGGTGAAAGGGAGCTGTGAGTGTGCGTGCGTGTGTGTGTGTGTGCATGTGCGCACATGTATGTCACTTATAAGCATGCCTAAGCCAGCAGTGGCACACAACACACACACGTGCTCATTCTGAGGGTGGGCCCAGTCCCCCTCACGATGCCCAGCGTTTCCCACCGCCTTGACTGTGTCCGCCAGCTTCAGACAAGTGCAGTCAACCGTCAAGAAGAAGAGAGCGCTTGGGTCCCATAGCTGCTCCTGAGGGGACCAGGATGCAGACAGTTGGAGCAGAGGCTCCGCACGCATGTTCCAGGAGCGCCCGCGTGTGGCCAGCCTGGCTGCTCCCCACTCAGGAGCCACACGGCCGGACCAAGTTCTTGAGCGGCTCCAGTCACAGCGTCGCGTCTGTATGGGGGGCAAGCACCCCCACGAAGCTCGTGTCCTGGCCCTGAGTCCCGGCTGTGGCGTGGCCAGCAGAGCCAGAAGCATCCCCCTCATTTCCTCCCACCGCGTCACCCTGTCAGCTCACCAGGACCATCAGACACCCCCATGGGGTCTACAGGTCACTTCCGGGAGGTGGTCAGAAGGGGAGGTGGTGCAGGTGAAGCACGGCAGGAGCGTGTGCTCGATGCACGGTGGCTGCTGTTACAAGATTTACTGTCTTAACAACAGTGTGTCCGGGTTCTGGGGCCCTGCCGCCCCATCCACAGGAAATGAGTGTGCAGGGGAGAGCTCCAGCCCTTAGACCATCACCTGAACACTGAGCCCCCAGGACCGACCTGCACCCGCTTTCCTGTCCTGGCAATGCCCCTGGCTGGGCTCCCCGTCAGTTCCCTGCTCACCCCGCCCTCCCGTGCTGGAGCTCTCCACCTCCTCTCAGCTCCAAACCCGGGACCACAGCCCTTTCCCCTGCACTTGGTGGGGAAATACTGCCGCCGGGATCCTTCTGGCTCCTGTCTGCCCCTCTCTGGAGACGCACTGGGCGTGCCAGGGGCGGAGGCTGGATGGGAGCTTGTTAATGCTGAGTGAAACGCAGTCGGATCACAACGCTCCTAGCACAACACTCCTCGGTGCCCCAGCTCCTGCTGCCTGCAGAGTGAGGACCACCCTCCTTCCGTGGCACAAGGGGGCCCCCCAACTTCCCTCAGGTGTAACCTCCTCTGTCCTGACCCTCACCCATCTGCCTCTCACCTGGCGTCTGTTAGCATGACTATCTCTGCTGAGCTGTGAGGCAGAGACCAGACTGCTCAGTGGTGTGTCCTTGGATCCTGGGCCCACTCTGACCAGTGGGCATGTGTCAGGCTGACACTGAATGACTGGTGGGCATGGTGTCAGGCTGACACTGAACGACTGGCAGGTTGGTGGGGATGAGGGGGGAGAAAAGGAGGTTGGCTTTATTTTTCCCTAAGGACATAGAAAGAAGGAGGGGAGGTGGCTTCTGGGCAGGAGCAGACAGCTGTGCTGAGACAGGGACTCTGAAAACAGAATAGGCTCCAGCTGTCCTCTCCTCCTCCCTCCTGTGGTAGCCGGCCCCAACCCTCGTCTAGTGCACCCGTGGCTATTCAGGGGTTCCGTTCACTACGCTGCACTCATGTCCTCTGGAAGAAGGTAATCTTATTCAAGTCCCCTGCAGTGAAGCTATCTCGACCTTTGAAACAGATGAAAAGTACACTTTTTCCAAATGTGACTCAAAGGATGTGAGGTTCGTGCACAAGGCAGTTCTAAAAGTGGACGGGTAATTACTGGTTCTGCTTCCTGTAATGATTTTGTAAGATCACGCCACACTGCCTCCCCCACAGAGAACAACTAGAAAATCTGTACATAACGCAACCAGGAGCCGCTTGACGGCACTGGGGAGTGAACAGCAGCAGACAGATTCCGGGGGAGTAGTTTGAAGTGAATTCCTGTGGCTTCCAGTCTGGGGCCATGTACAGTCAGAGCAGGGCATGGGAGGCAGTGGCTCTGGGAAAACCACAGTCTTCACAGCCCAAGAACAAGAAAAATGAAACTGGGGGGCTGTGGTTGTTACCAAACCAAGTAGGCTTATTACCGAACCAAGTGGGCTGGCCTCCTGGTGAGTTAAATAAGACTATACCAATGGAAGTTGTCTCACAAAGTAAACTGTATTTGCAGCAAATAGGAGGCCGTGAGGAATCATTTCCAAAGTCATGGCGTCCCAGAACTAAGGGAAGCAGGAACTTTTATTTCAGTTGGGGAATAATATTCAAAAGGGAGAGGTGGGGGTATTCACTTGCACAGGCTCAGTTGGAGAACATGCTTCCACATAATGAGGCCTAAGCTCCTACTGGAGAGATCTTTGCATCAAAAATAAAGCAAAGGTCATGGGCATAGCTCTTGTGGTGAGGCTTGGTCAGTTTCAGGATGGCTGGTGGTTACATCTCCCTTGAGTGCCTCATTTGGTCAGTTTCAGGATGGCTGGTGGTTACATCTCCTTAACCTACAAAAGGAAAAGAAACAGCTTGGAATAACAGTTAATTGCTTCCAAACCCACCTTTGAGTTTCTCCAGGCACCTAGTCCCGGACATGGTCACTGAAGAGGGAGGGGGATTGCAGGAGGGGAAGAAATGTGCAGGGGAAACTTCAGACTCTGCCCTCACCTTTCTGACGGACTGAACCACGCATGCGCAAGCCACTCGCTAACAACAGAAGATCTGAACTGAGGCTGGAGCTGCAGCCAGGAGCCAGTTTGCGGTTCAAGACCAGCTGAGATCACTACCTGCTGAACCAAGAGACAGTCATTGGTGGAAAATAGCAGAATCCAGAATTTCCACCACACCACATTCATAACGTCCAGGACACAGTGCAAAATCACCCAACATCCAAAAATCAAGTAAATGGGACACATTATTAAGAGAAAAGAGGATCAACTGAGATAGATCCCAAGATGACCCAGGTGTTGGAACTGGCAGATAAGGATTTTTCTTCACGTGCCATAAAGCTCGGTTATTAGGTGCATAAACAGTCTGTATTATGTCTTCTTGATAATGGACCCTTTTGTATTTCACAACGACCTCCTTTATTCCCGGTCATATTCACTGTGCCTGAAATCTGCTTTATCTAGTATTAGTATAGCTTCTCCAGCTTTCTTTCAACTAGTGTTAGCATGGCATGTTTTTCCAATCTCTTTATTTTTAATTTATTTGTGTTTTTATATTTAAAGTGGGTTTGGGGTAGGCAGCATGTAGTTGAGTTTGCTTTCCTATTCAATCTGACAAATTATGCCTTTTAAATGGGGTTTTTAGACCACTGTCATCTAATGTTACTGCTGATAATAGTTAGATTTGAATCTATCCTGTGATTTGTTTCTTAGTTGACCAATCTGTTTTTTGTTTGCTTTTTCCTCTTAGACTGCTTTTTTTTGGATAATTTAAGTATTTTTTATGATTCCATTTAATCATCTTTTTTGGCTTATTCTGGATGAGTTTTGCTGTGTGTGTGCGTGAGTGTGCATGCCTTAGGGTTTACAGTACACATCTTTAACTTTTCACAGTTTATCTTCAAATAATATCAGACCACTTCATGACGCCTGAACAACCTCACAACAGTACTCTCCCACTCCCACTGCAGCCTCCGTGTCCATGTTGTCACACGTTTTATTCGACATGTTACATACCCCACAGAAAGTGCTCTCTATCCCTTTCTTCACATAAGGTTTCCATATTGTGTCATTTTCCTTCAGCATCTCTCAGCGCTGATCCGCTGGTGACCGTGAATTATCTCAGCTCTTGTGTGTCTGAGAAAGTTGATATTCTATCTTATTTGTACCCTTTGCTGCCAGGCATAGAATCATAAATTAGCAGCTTTTTTTCTCACTACTCTGAAGACCTTGCTTCACTCTGCTCTGGCCTGAGTTCCAGTGAGAGATCTGCCTTCATTATAACCTTTGTTCCTCTGCACTCAGCAGGTCTTTCTATCTCCTGTCTGATTTCATGATTATCTTGTTATCACCCTATTTAAGCAATTTAATTATGATGTGTCTTCTTCATACGTCTTAGACTTGGGGTTCATTAAGTATCTTGGATATGTGGGTTTATAGTTTTTTTTTTTAATAAAATATGGAAAATTTTCAGTCATTATTTCCTCAAATTGTTTTTTCTGTTTTCTTCTCTTTCTCTTTCTGGGACTCTGATTACATATATTTGAGGCCATTTGAAGTTGTCCTGCAGTTAACTTTCTGTTCATTTTCTTTGGTCTATTTTCTCTCTGTATTTTATTTTGAATGGTTTCTATGGTATGTCTTCAAGTTCATTAATCTTTTGACGGATTTGCTCTTAATCTCATCTAGTAAGTTTTCATTACAGATGTTTAATTACAGACATTTCATCTCTAAAAGTTTTTGGGTCTTTTTCCTATCTTCCATATTTCTACTTAACATCATCAGCCTTTTCTTTTTTTTACTGAAGTATTGACATACAATATTATGATAGTTTCAGGTGCACCGCATAGTGATTTGACATTTATATACATTATAAAGTGATCACCATGATAAATCTAGTTCCATCTGTCACCATACAAAGTTATGACAATATTGTTGACTTTGTTCCCCACGATGTAATCCCATCCCCATGACTTATTCATTTTATGACTGGAAGTTTGTACCTCTTATCCCCTCACCTATTTCACCCACCCCCGACCCCCTACATTGTCAGTCTTGTCTCTAACTTCTTGAACATGTGGAATATGATGACAGTAATAACATCCCATCTTTGTCTATGAATTACGTCCTCTGTGCTATTTGTGGTCAGTATCAATTGAGTGATTTGTCTCCTCATTACACGATGTGTTTTTCTGCTTTTTTGCATACCAGGTAATTTTTGGTTGGCTGGTAGACATTGTGTATTTTTCCTTGTTGGAACCTGGATAGTTTGTACTCCTAAAAATATTCTTGAGCTGTTTCCTAGGACAGAGTTGTGTTACTTTGAAACAACTGGAAACATTCAGGCTGATTCTAAGCTTTGTCAGGTGGGATCTGAGTCACCTTTAGTCCAGGGCTGACTGTGTTCCAGAACTGAGGCCACTCTGAATACTAGACACAATCTCCTGCCAGTTATGGGGCTTTCCTAAGCCATGTGTGGACTGGTTGAACCCAAACCATTCCTGTCTGTGTGAGCTCCAAGAATTATTTCCTCTAATTTTTTGGTGTTTGATTCTGTAGTGTTGGGTAGTTTCCTCACATGGGTGCACTGGTCATTACTCAGTGGAAGATGCAGTGGGCCCACGGAGAATCTGTGAAGTTCTCTCTTGCTGCAGTTCTCACTTCTTGGGTGGTCTTCTGTATGTGCTCTAGTCACCTCAGCCTCCCAGGACGCCCAGTGCCATCTCTTCAACTCAGGGAGAGCTCAGGGGTCCACCTGGGTTCTCCTTCCCTGTGCTAGAGCCTGGAATTCTCTCTCCAGGCAGCAGGGCCATCACAGGGCCCACCTTGTCAGTTCCAGGTCTCTCAGGGGTCACTGAACTCTGCTGCCTGAGACCCACTGTGTGAAAACTACTGTTTCATATATGTTCCCCAAAATTTTCAGTTGTTGTGGGAAGAAGGGTAAATTAGTTCCCTGTTATTTCATCTTGGCTGAAAGCATAAGTATTAAACAAAGATTTTAAAGTGATTGTCATAACTATCCTCCATGAAGGTAAACAAACATGCTTGTAGCAAATGAAAGAGTAGGAAATCTCAGCAGAAAAATTTAAAAAAGAAAATTTTAGAATTGAAAAATACAATATTAGAAATAACAAATTCTTTACATGGAATTTAAGTAGAGCAATAGAAATTAACATGGAAAATAGAAAAAAGGGTGGAAAAATAACAGAGCCTCAGTCACTTTTAGGTAAGATCAAACTTTAATATACATGTGGTCGGCTTCAAAGAAGGAATGGAGAGAGAGAATGTGCAGACAAAAATACTTGAAGAAATAGTGGCTGGAATTATCCAAGTGATGGAAGATAGACATTTGCAAATATGATGCTCAACTAACACCAAGCAGAATGAAGACAGTCCCACATAGAGACACATCAGATCAAGCAGCTGGATACCAAGGCCGAAAAGCAAATGTTGGAAGCAACAGAGAAAAATGACACTTCACACAGAGGAGAATAATGATTTGATTAATAGCTGACTTCTCATCAGAAACTATGGGGACCAGAAGAGAATGAGAAAAGAGATTTAAAGTGTTGAGAGAGAGAGAAAAAAAGACCTGTCAATGCAGAATCGTATATCCAGCAAAAATATCCTTCGAAAATCACTGTTGAAAGACAGCATTTTCAGATTTAGAGAAACTAAGAGAAATTATTGCCAGCAAATCTCTACGACAGAAGATGCTAAAGGAAATTCTTTAGGAGAAGGGAAATTATACCAGAAAAGGAATCTCAGATCCTCAGAATGGAATAAGTAGCTTCAGAAATGGTAAATATCTAGGTAAATGTCAAAGGCTACTCATTTTTTTCTGCTTTCTCCTTCTAACTTTTGTATAATACACACAACTTACAGTAAAAACTGTAATATTATGGGGAGGGCAGAAGGATGAATAGGTGAGCATAGAGGGATTTTAGGGCAGTGAAACTATTCTGTATGACACAGTAATGGTGGATACATGTCATCAGACATCTGTCCAAACCCACAGAATGCACAACAGCGAGAATGAACCTGGTGTAAACTGTGGACTTTGGGTGATGATGACATGTCAGTGCAGGTTCGTCATCTGTAACAAATACACCATCTGATGGGCAAAGCTGATAGTGGGGGGCTGTGCATATGGGAGCAGGGCATATATGTACCAAACACTCAATTTTGTTGGGAAACAAAAACTGCTCTAAAAAAATAAAGTCTTTAAAAAATGATAATATTTTCTTCTGAGGTTCATAAGATATGTAGATGCAGTACATACAGTTACTACAGCATAAAGGATGGGCGGGGTGGCCCAATATGGCTGCACTATTTCCATATTTTACCTGAAGTACTAAAATGTTCATTGTAAGTGGAACAGGAAAAGTTAGAGATGGAGATTGTGAACCCTGGAGAAATGACTGAAAAAAAAAAATAGCCAAGAGGACAAAAAATAAAACAATGTAATCCACCACATCACCGGAGTAAAGAAGAAAATCATGTGACATGCAGAAAATGCATTTGAAGAAATTCTACATCCATTTATAAAAGTCCAGGAAAGTAGAAGTAGAGGGAACTTCTCTAACTTGATACAAGGCGTCCCTGAGAACCTGCAGTCATCACAGACAGTGAGACTAAAGGCTTCCCCTGTAAGTCAGGATCAAGGCAGAGACATCCGCTCTCATTGTCCCCAGTCAACACCACACTGGATTCTTAGTTGGTGTGAAATAGCAAGAAAATCAAATAAAAGGCATACAGATTGGAAAGGAAGGAGTAAAACTGTCTTTTTTCACAGATGACATGACTGTCTACATAAAAAATCCTTAAGAATATAACAAAAAAAAAAGGCTACTGGAATTCATAAATGAGTGTAACAAGGTCATAGGATACAAAGTCAACATACAAAACTCATTTGTATTTCTATACAGTGGCAATAAATGATTGGAAATCGACATGTTTTTTCTTTTGCTTGAGGAAGATGGTCCCTGAGCTCACACCTGTGCCAATCTTCTTCTACTTTGTATGGGATGCTGCCACAGCATGGCTTGATGAGCAGTGTGTAGATCCACGCCCAGGATCTGAACCCGAGAACCCAGGGCCGTGGAAGTGAAGTATGAGAACTTAACAACTGCGCCAACAGGCTGGCCCCCAGAAATTGACATTTTTAAAGTGCAACTTACAATAGCAACAAAAATCATAACATATTTAGGAATAAATCCTATAATATGCCTGTAGAATCTCTCTGCTGAAAACTACAAAACACTGATGGAAGAAGTAAAAGAAAACTTCAATAAGCAGGGAAACGGTCTTAGTCTATTTGGGCTGCTATAAAAAAACCCACAGACTGGATAGCTTATAAACAACAGACATTTATTTCCCACAGTTCTGGAGGCTGAGAGTCCAAGATCAAGGCGCCAGCATGGTCACATTCTGGTGACAGCCCGCTTCCTGGTTCATAGCTGGTGCCTTCTTGCTGTGTCCTCACACGGTGGAGGGGACAAGGGCTCTCTCTGGAGCCTCTTTTGTTATAAAGGCACTAATCTTGTTCATGAGGGCTCGACCCACATGACACAAGCACCTCCCAGAGGCCCCACCTTCTAACACTCTCAACCTTAGGGGTTAGGATTTCAACATGTGAATTTTGGGAGGACATAAGCATTCAGACCCCAGCAGAAATATACAGTGTTCGTGGATTGGAAGACTCAGTATTTTAAATACTAATTTTCCTTAAGTTGATCTATACCAATTACAATTCCAGCATATTTTTGGTAGAAACTATGAAGTTGATTCTACAATTTATTTGAGTAGGCAAAGTAATTAGAATAGCCAAAACAATTTTGAAAAAGAAGAACAAAGTTGAAGGCCTTAAACTACCTGCTTTCCAGACATATTATAACATTACGATAATCAATAGTGTGCTGGTGAACGAATAAACACACAGATCAGTGGAACAGAAGAGAGAATCCAGAAACAGAACCACACACGTATGAGCAATTGATATTTGACAAAGTTGCTAAAATAACTTAATGGAGAAAGAATGGTATTTTAAAAAAGAGGCACTGGAAAAATTGAATATTCATATGCAAAAATATCCACCATAATATATAACTCAAAACAAAACAAAACCCCAAAATCCTTGGACCCATGTCTCACACCACATACAAAAATTAACTCAAAGTGAATCAAAGCAGTAAGTGTAAAATCTAAAACTATAAATCTTCTAGGAGAAAATATTCATGACCTTGGATTAGGCAAAGATTTCTCAGGTATGAAACCAAAAGCACACCCATAACAAATTTTGTTTAGTTAAACTTTATCAAAACTAAGAACTTCTTCTCTTCAAAAGACACTGTTGAGAGAAGGAAAACAAGTCAAAAACTTGGAGAAACCATTTCTGCAACACACATCTGTGAAGGCTTTTTATTCGGTGTATATGAAGAACTCTTCAATCTGAATAACAGAACAAACAACCTCGTAAAAAACTGGCAAAAGATTTGAAGAGGCACTTAGCAAAAATGATACACAAATGGAATGAAAGTACAGGAAAAAATGCTCAACATCATCAGTCATCAGAGAAATTCAAATTAAAACCACAAAGAGATACAGGTGTACACCTTTCAGAATGGCTTAAAAAATTAGCAACAATATCAAGTACTGGCAAGGATGCAGAGCAACCAGAATGCTCGTACACTCCTGCTGGGAAAGTAGAATGTTTCAGCCATAATGGAAAACATTTTGAGAGTTGCTTGTAAAGTTAAAGAAATGTTGACCATGTAATCTTTCTGATCCAGTAATCTTATTCTTGGATATATGTCAAAGAGAATCAAAATGTTACGTTCACACAAAAATCTGTATGTTGATGTTTATAGCAGACTTATTCACAATTTCCAAAAACTGGAAACAACCCAAACAGACAAACTGTAGATATAAATGTTCTTGAGCTAGTAAATAGGTGGCACATCCATCCAATGGAATATTATTCAGTAATGAAAAGGAATAAGCATTTTATATGTGAGACGAAATGGATGAATATCAAATACAATCTGCTAAGTAAAGAAGGTAAAGCTCAAAAAGTTGTTACATAGTGTGTGATCCCATCCCTGTGAGATTCAGGAAGAAGCAGAACTACTGATAGGGAGCAGATCAGTACTAGAGATAGTGACATTTTATAATGATGAAATGGTCAATAGTTCAAGACATAACAATTAAAAACATATGCATCTATTAATGGAGCATTGAAATACATGAAACTTTTAATAGAAATGAAAACAGACAATTCAACAATAGTTGAAGACTTCAATACCCCACTTTCAATAATGTATAGAACAATTAGACAGAAGATCAACACGGAAATAGACGACTTGAATAACACTACAAACCAACCAGATCTAACAGACTTCTACAGAGCACTCCATCCAACAACAGAAGATACATTCTCAAGTACATAGGGAACATTCTCCAGAACAGATCAAATGTTGGGCTATAGAACAAACCCCAATAAATTTAAAAGCATAAAAATAATACCAAGTATGTTCTCCAACCATAATAAAATAAAATTAGAAATCAATAGTAGGAATAAATTTGGCAAATTCATCAATATGTGGGAATTACACAACACATTCATGAATAACCAATGAGTCGAAGAAGAAATCTAAAGGGAAATCAGAAAACGCTGGTTCTTTGAAGAGATCAACACAATTGACAAACCTCTGTCTAGTCTGACCAAGAAAAAGAGAGAAGATTCAAATTACTTGAATCAAAAACAAAAGAGAGAAAACAACACTAAGATATCACCTCACGCCCGTTAGAATGGCTATAATCACCAAGCCAAAAAACAACAAACACTGGAGAGGATGTGGAGAAACAGGAACCCTCATACACAGCTGGTGGGAATGCAAACTGGTGCAGCCTCTATGGAGAACGGTATGGAGATTCCTCAAAGAATTAAAAATAGAGATGCCCTATGATCCAGCTATCCCACTACTGGGAATCTATCCAACGAACCTGAACTCAACAATCCCAAGGGCCTTATGCACCCCTATGTTCACTGCAGCATTATTCACCATAGCCAAGAAGTGGAAGCAACCTAAGTGTCCCTCGACTGATGACTGGATCAAGAAAATGTGGTATATATATACAATGGAATACTACTCAGCCATAAAAAAAGACAAAATCGTCCCATTTGCAACAACATGGATGGGCCTGGAGGGTATTATGTTAAATGAAGGAAGCCAGAAAGAGAAAGACAAACACTGTATGATCTCACTCATATGTGGAATATAAACCAACACATGGACAGAGAAAACTGTATTGTGGTTACCAGGGGCAATGGGGGTGGGGGGTGGGCACAAGGGTTGAAGGGAGACATATATATGGTGATGGACAAACATGTACAACCAAAAATTTCACAATGTTAAAAACTATTAAAACATCAATAAAAAAAAGACAAAACTGAAGAAAAAAAAAAAAAGACAGGACAAGATTACCAACCTTACAGAAACAAAAAGGATTATAAACAAATACTATGAATAATAGTACACAAATTAGATAACTTAGATGAAATACACAAATTACTAGAAAAACACAAACTACAAAAATGACTCAAGATAATCTGAATAAGCCTATAATAAGTGAAGAGATTGAATCAGTAATCCACAAACTATGCACAAAGAAAAGCCCAGGCCTAAATGGTTTCACCGCTGAAATCTACCAAACACTCAAGAAAGAATTAATACCAATTCTTCAAAAAAAAAAAAAGAGGAAGAAACACTTTCCACCACATTTTATGGGGCTAATATTACCCCGATACCAAAATCAGACAAAGATGTCACAAGAAAGCAAAACTACAGGGGCCAGCCTGGTGGCGTAGAGATTAAGTTTGCACGCTCCACTGTGGCGGCCCAGGGTTCACAGGTTTGGATCCCGGGTATGGACTGATGTACCGCTTGTCAAGCCATGCTATGGCGGTGTCCCATATTAAAAAAAAATAAATAGAGGAAGATGGGCACGGATGTTACCCCAGGGCCAATCGTCCTCCGCAAGAAGAGGAAGACTGGCAACAGATGTTAGCTCAGGGCTAATCTTCCTCACCAAAAAAAAAAAAAAAAAAACCAAACTACAGACTAATATCTCTTACGAACATGGATGTAAAAGTCCTCAACAAAATACTAGCAAACTGAATCTAGCAATATATAAAGAGAATTATACACCATGACCAAGTGGGATTTATCCTAGGGATGCAAAGTTGGTTTAACATCCAAAAATAATTAATGTAATACATCATACAAATAGAATGAAAAACAAAAAATCACAAGACCATCTCAGCAGATGTAGGAAAAAGCATTTGACAAAATCCAACACGCTTTCACGATTTGAAAAAAAACTCAATAAACTAGGAACAGAAGGAAAGTTCCTCAATATAAAGGGCATCTACAAAAAATCTCCAGTTAACATCATACTTAATGGTGACATACTGGATGGTTTCCCTTTAAGATTAGGAACAAGACAAAGATTTCCACTCTTGCCATTTCTACTCTAAATTGTAGCGGAGGTTCTAACCAGGGCAATTAGGCAAGAAAAAGAAATAAAAGGCATCTATATCGGAAAGGAGGAGGTAAAACTATCTCTATTTGCATGAAGTGATCCTGTATATAGAAAACCCTAAGGAATCTACCAAAAAACTATCAGAAGTAATAAATGAGTTCAGCAAGGTTGCAGGATACAAGATCAATATACAAAACCCAATTTAATTTCTATACATTTGCATTGAAAAACCCAAAAGTAAAATTAAGAAAACAATTCCATTCACAATAGTATCCAAAACCAGGAATAAATTAACCAAAGAAATCCAAAACTCATGCTCTGAAGTTGATTCTAAATTCATACGGAATTCTAAGGCAACAAGCTACAACTAACAAAACAATTCTGAAAAAGAAAAATAAATAGTGTAAGACTCATACTTCCCAATTGCAAAAGTTACTACAAAGCAACAGTTGTCAAGACAGTGTGGTACTGGTACAAGGACAAACATACAGATCAATGGAACAGAACTGAAAGACCAGAAATAAACCTATACACCTACGGTCAACTGATTTTTCACAAGGGTGCCAATGGTGCTGTGACAATTGAATAGCTATATGCAAAAGAATGAAGTTAGACCCTAACCTTATCCCATAAGCAAAAGTTTACTCAAAATGGATCATACACTTCAATTGAAGAGCTAAAACTATAAAACACTTAGAAGAACACACAGGCATAAATCTTCATGACCTTGTATTTGGCAATGGACTCAGATCTGACACCAAAAGCAGAAGCAACTAAATAAATGAATAAATGAGTTAAACTTCATCATCAAAATTAAGGAACATGAGAAATGTAAAGTTCCTGCTTTAAAATTTCATCAGGGGCAAGCAACTAATTCAAATGGAATGCAGTCATCTAAAGGACATCTTTTTAATGAGAAATGCTATTACTAAAGGAGACTTGGGCTGTTTTAAATGATATTTAGCCCAAAGCAACAAGGGAGGTATTGCTACTCTGTCTCCCTGAGTCTCCAAACTTTTCTTTTTTTAGAAAATTTGATCCTGTCTCACTTTTAGATACTTGATGCTACAGGAATCTGAGAAGAAAAACGGGGAGAATTTTTTTCGTCTTGTAAGGTCAACTAGTTCCTGACCTTGAAGAAGGAACTCTCTCCAACCTTTGTTTTTCTTTTTATTCTTAGAAATGACCCCTAATTGTTCTCAACTTGGCAAAAATAAATTTTCCAGAGACTGTGAAGTCCAGGTGAGTTTCACACCATCATCAACTTGTGGACTGGGCATGAAAAGGGGAGACAGAATATACTTAAGTCTCTTGCAACATTTTTGAATATGTTGTGTGGTAGATATTTTTTCCAAACACGAACCCAAATGTACCATCCTTATTTATTCATTAGATACCCGCTAATTTAAAATACGACTTTTCAAAATGCAATATGATAAGTAAAACGTGGTGAGGCATGTATAGGAATTCTGTGTACTCTTCTGCAATTGTTTTGTGAATCAGATAGAGAAGTGACCATTAGCCTTATTGCACCCCTGGAGCTGGGCATCCCACACACACATGGATTTAGTTCTTACACTCTCTGCTCTCTTCATTTCACCTATTTGCTTATTTCCCTATCAGGAACAAAATTTTTAGTTAATGCAGCTTTATATGTTTTAATAACTCATAGGTCAAGTCATTAAAATTTCATGTTTTTCTGAATCTCAGTTGAACATGCCTTTCTTTAATACTAAGTATGTTGAATGTCACAAAATATCACTCAAGTGGTCAATTCAGATACTAAATCTCTTATGACTGATTTTTTTTTTTTTTACATATAGACTTGTCCTGAGAAGACCTATTGGAAAATTGTACTAACTCTCTATAAATGCATAATTAGCTTTAAGTCAATGTCATGGTCACATGAACTCTCAGCCACTCAAAGTGTTGTCTGCCCAAGTTAAATACACATATTTCTATGAAGCCCAGATCTCTGTGGTATAAAGAAAATGTCCAAATCACCTTTCTTATGTGTGTTTTTCTAGGTGAATTCCACAAATTATTGGAATAACAGTAGATGGGTTTGCTCTGACTTAGGAGGCTCTCACATAGGTGTGGAAATGGGAATGCAACACTGTCTTTAAAGGTTTGAAATCCTTTCTAATATTTTAATATCTTTTCATGCTTGGTGATTCTCAAACTTGACCAAACATTAGAAAGACTTGGAGGGCTGTAAAAAATGTACTTATACTGAGTCTTGGTTGAATCAGAATCTGTGAGGGTAGAGCTCTATTGTCTGTATTATCTAACTTGCCAGATGATTCTAATGCACAAGGTGGTTGAGAACTATTACAAATGGCTCCTGGGATTTCCTCTCAATCCTCTGGACAGCAGGCCACATCACTGGAATCCTAGTTCATTTTCGAAGAAAAGGGGAGCACATACAGAATAATTAACCAGATCACTAATAAGACATGAGGTTCAGAGAATTTTTCATAATTAAAACTGTTTCCAAAAGAGGTCTCTGAGTGTACTGAGGATGGTATGCTTCTCTCTCCTTCCACCCCCCTTCCCTTAAAAGCTCCTCAACCTAGAATCCCACAGGCTTATATGTATTTTGCCTAATTCATTAGGTAAACAGGTGAAAACAGGTGTCCTTTGCTGCCCCAATACATGAAGTCACTGATATTTCACCAGATTCTTTTACCATATTGATTAACTCTATTCATTTTACTATATTTTTGATATAGTTGTTGTTTTACTCAATTGGTTAACAATGGATCTTTACAGTAAGAGAATAAAGGACAGAAGAAAGAGAATGGGAACAGGAAAAGCAACACATACAGGAAAAATAATGACAGAAAAGATAGAATGTGGGACAGGAAGGCAGAGCAGCATTCATCCCTAGTTTTTCAAGAAGTGATCTGACAACAGCAGAACAGAGTTACTTCCTACCAGGTTTGAAGTATTGCATTGATTTCCCAAGCATTCAGTTGCAATGCACCTATCATCTTGATATGTAGGAAGACAAGCATCCCCAAGGAAGGTGTTTGTTTAGTTCCAAATGCTTTAGAGAAAGATCTGGGCACAGAATGAGCAGTTTCAGACATCTCTTTCCATTTCCTTAGTGACATTATCTATATTTTATGGCAGGGAATAGCTAATTCTTTTGATCTCCTCACCAACATTACTGCCCATGGAACTACCTGAAAGAAAGAAGAAATGGCTGTGGTGGTAACTCTGCATCTTCAGAGCGTTCAATCGGCAGCATACAGTGTGGCTCAGAAACAAACCACAGAGGGCAGACAGAGGGTAGAGACACAGTTTATGGGTAAGCCCACACCAGTCACGCTTCCTCACAAGGCATCTGCTTGAATGTATGTATTTCAAAATGGGTTGTCTTTGCAAAAAAAAATTCATGGACCGCAATTAAAATAATAATCTTTCAGAACCTACACAGGCCAGGATTCCTGGATCATCCACAGAGTGTTACTTATGTCCTAGAATAATGAAATCATGGGTGGAAGGATTGTCACTGGTCACTCTCAGTCTAACCACATATCTAACATTCTTTCTGGGTATTTTCCCAGTTCATATTTCAATGGGGACCCTCAGCTGCTATCCTGGGGGGACTTATAACTTATCTAGTGCATGGTTTCTTGCCTTTGGCGATATTGATATTGGGGCTGAAGCATTCTTTGTTGTGGGGGCTGCCTTTGCATTATAAAACAATTGGCAGCAAAATGGTATCTAGATGCCAGAACGAACTTTCTCCCCACCCCGACATCATGACAAACCAAAATATCACCAGATAGTACCCAGTTTTCCCTGAGGGGCACAAATAACACCTGGTTCAGAAGCACCGATATGGAGAAATAAGATGTGAGTACATGAAATAGTACCCTTACATGGCAGACATTATAATCAGTGTAAAAGGACTTTATTTCCCAGAGGATGGAAATCTTACTTTCAGGTAGGGCCGCCAAAGAAACCGTTCAATAAGATCAGAATCAAGGATGTGGTTAAGGAGGGAGAGGAGAAGGAAATACCATAAAAAATAAACTGACCCATCATGCAGTGATTGATGGATGGATGTCTGCATAAATAAGTGATGAAAGCCATACAGAAGAATGTTAGCAACTGTAGAGTCTGGGTGGTGGGTATTTGGGTGTTCAGCGTGCAATCTGCCTGACCATTTGTGATAAAACCTCAGGAACGTATATTTTTAAATGAAGGAAAATACCAGTAAAACAAAGCCGATTGCAAAAGTTACTGGGCTCAAGGAGTTTGTAATCTGATTACATATGAATGTAAGATAAGTACACAAATAACAACTCCTTGACCACAAGACAAAAGCATTTTAGAACTAGGAGTAGACCATTGTACCTTATTTCCAAGGTGAAGCACATGGTTCAAAAGCTTTCACCAACTCTATCCAATTTGGTCCTCATGACAGTCCTGTAGAGTGAGCAAGGAAGGTACTGCATTTTATAAGTGATGGAACGGATTCAAGGAGGTTGAGATTTAATCACTATGTGATACCCTACTAAAGAGGAAAATTTGGGACTCATTCTCAGATCCTCCTGCTCTGGATCCAATGCTGTTTCCACCCTCTTTGCCACAAGCCAGTTGCCGTTATGACCTCTCCAGCGCAAAGAAAAGGCTGTCATCTCAGGTGGCTGCAGCTGCTGTCACCTAGAATTGGGCCTCCAGGTATTTCTGATGCCCAGACACTGGCTGCTTCTCTCATGGAGCATCTTTGGCACTGATCCCGCAAGAGACCTGCAGGCAACCCATGATGCCCCAAGGCCACTCCCCCAGTTGGCATCTTAGAACCCTCCCCTCAGCCTCTGAGCTACTGGAACAGGATCCTCTCATCCTGGGAGGAGCTCTCTGGAATGGGGTTCCTTTCAACATGGGCTCCAGACTAGCTCCCATTTGCAGATCTGAATCTCCTTCCCTAGTACTCTGCACCTTTGCATCATGATTCCACTGCAGTACTCTTTATTCTGCTATTAGGCAATGGAATCTTCTGTCTCAACCAGGACACACTTTACACTTCTCTAGGTTATTGTGAATAATGCCTCAATGACCCTGGGAGTACACATATCTCTTGAGATCCTGATTTTGTTTCTTTTGGATGTATACCCAGGAGTAGTATTGCTGGATCATATGGTAGTTCTACTTTTCATTTTTTAGGGAACCTACATACTGTTGTCTTAATGCCATATCAATTTATATTCCCCACCAACAGTGCACAACGGTTCCCTTTTCTCCACATCCTCACCAACAGTTCTTACCCTTAGGGTTCCATTTTCTTTTTTTAAATAATAGCCATCCTAAGAGGTGTGAAGTAATACCTCATTGTGGTTTTAAATTGCATTTCCCTGATTATTAGCGATGATGAGCACCTTTTCATGTACCTCTTTACTATTTGCATGTCTTCTTTTGAGAATTGTTTGTTCAGGTCCTTTGCCCATTTTTTAATTGAGTGATTGGGTTTTTTTTTTATATTGAGTTGTAGGAGTCTCTTATATATTTTGGATATTAACCCCTAGATAAATGGTTTGTAAATATTTTCTCCTATACAGTAGGTTGCCTTTTGTTGATGGTTTCCTTTGCCACACAGAGCTTTTTAGTTTGATATGGTCCCACTTGTTCATTTTTGCTTCTGCTGCCTGTGCTTAGGCGTTAAATCCAAAAAAATCATTGCTGAGACCAACGTCAAGGAGCTTTTCCCTATTTTTTTTCTGGGAACTTTATGGCTTCTGGTCTTATGTTTAAGTTTTAAACTATTTTGAATTGATTTTACTGTATGGTTTAAGATGAGGGTCCAATTTCATTTTTTTGCATGTGGATTTCTAGTTTTCCCAGCACCATTTATTGAAGATACTATCCTTTCCCCGTGTGTGTCCTTGGTGCCATTGTCAAAGATTAGTTGACCATATATCTGTGGGTTTATTTCTGGGCTCCCTATTCTGTTCCATTCGCCTATGTTTCTGTTTTTAGGCCAGTACCATACTGTTTTGATTACTACAGCTTTGCAGTATACTTTGAAATCAAGAAGTGTGTTGCCTCCATCTTTGTTTTTCTTTCTCAAGATTACTTAGGTTATTTGTGGTCTTTTACAGTTCCATAAGAATTTTAGGGTTGTTTTTTCTGTTTCCATGAAAAATACCATTAGAATTTTGATAGAGATTAAATTGAATCTGTAGACTGCTTTGGGTAGTACGTACGTTTTAACAATTTGATTCTTCTAAGCCATGAACATGGGATATCTTTCCATTGATTTGTAATTCTTCACTTTTTCCAGCAATGTTTTATAGTTTTCATGTACAGGTCTTTCACCTCCTCGGGTCCCCAGAGGCTGGCCTGGCACTGAGGCAGGTCTGAAGCCTATGTTCACACGGCTAGCCTTGTGCTGGGGACCACTGGTGCAGGCCTGTAAACCAGGTCTGCAGGGGCCAGCCTGGCACTGGGGTTCACTGGGGCAGGCCTGGAGCCTAGGTCAACAGAGAAGTTGGATGCTCATTTGACTCTCTTTTCCTCAAGAAGAGCTCTGGTGTGGAGGGGATCTCTCTCAGCTTTTTGGTGCAGGGGCTTGGGCAATGGGTGACCCAGGTAGAATGGAACTATCCTTCCTACCTTCTTCAGTGCATCTTTTCCTGTTTCTGTGCTCCAGTCGGGTGCTGTAATCTCTCATCTGGAATCAAGAGCTCTGAGAAAGGTTTTGCATGCGTGGTTGGTTCCTTACATCAGTTTTCTGTGAAGGGACACTGGCTGGAACTTCCTAGCCCATCATCTTGTTGGTGTCCCTGCTTGATATTTCATACATTTTTGATCTGATGATCTAACTTTGTTTTTGTCCATCTGGATTCAGCCCCTGATTGCTAATAGTCTTATCTAATAAATTCTCTAATGACTGCATAATTCTGGCTCTGCTTTTTTTCTAAACTGGTCTCCTTAGAGACCTCGTTAATCTGTCTGCTTCATTCCACACAGGAGCAGTGGCCTTTATTTCCTATTATTGCTTTGGATTCATCATGGATGACAGATTTATCTCTAAGGAACACCTAAATATTGATGAGGAGCTGGGCAAACTCTATCTGAACTCCAAGGTAGTGAGTGGCACAACAGGATACATGAAGAATGGGTTCCTGGATGCTCCTGCTAACTTCATTTTTCAACATATACAGGTGGGCACAAGACAGGAAACTTTTAGCTCTTGGAATTTTCTGGTATCCACTCCAACCAACCCTATGATGGGCTTGTTGGATCGTGATGAACATGAGTGTGGTGAGATTCTTGAAGACTAGTAACTGAGTAAGCCATGCACCTGGTCTGATGCCACTTCCAAAAGATATTCTAACTACAAAAACAGAGCTACCTTCTGTTTTTTTTGTTGTTGTTGTTGAGGAAGATCAGCCCTGAGCTAACATCTACACCAATCCTCCTCTTTTTGCTGAGGAAGACTGGCCCTGGGCTAATATCCGTGTCAATCTTCCTCCATTTTATGTGGGACACTGCAACAGCATGGCCTGTCAAGCGGTGCATCGGTGCACGCCCGGATCCGAACCCAGGCCGCCAGCACCGGAGCACACGCACTTAACCGCTATGCCACAGGGCCGGCCCCAGAGTAGGTAATAAATAGGAAGAGAATTACAACCTGCAACAATATTTGTAATTACAAATGAAAAAGGAAGTTGTTCAAATTAGTCTTTTATTGCCTATAAAAGATAGTTTTTCCATTTGAAGAATTTCCTGACATTTTTAGAACAACTGACTCAATATTTTCTTCAAGTCTCTCATATCCTAGAATAAATTTTAAATATTGGCACTGGACTTCAGATTTTAAGAACATGTCTCTCTCTCTCTCTTTTTTTTGAGGAAGATTGGCCCTAAGCTAACATCTGTTGCCAATCTTCCTCTTTTTGCTTGAGGAAGATTGTCCCTGAGCTAATGTCCGTGCCAGTCTTCCTCCACTTTGTATACAGGATGCCATCACAGCATGGCTTGAGGAGTGGTGTGTAGCTCTGCACCCGGCACCCAAACCTGCAAACCCCGGGCCACCGGAGTGGAGCACGCGAACTTAACCACGATCCACCAGGGCTGACCCAAGAACATGTTTTATGAAACAAATACAAGGGCATCTCACGTGTCAGTATATCCCACTAAGTATGGCTGCTACCTGTTTATTATTGCAAGAGCTGCTGGGTCCAGAGAGGGCATCATAGATATTTTATGCCAAAAAGAAAGAGTCCAGTGAAAACTGCTTTGATGAGAAACAGTAGGTCCATTTCCGACTCTTCCAGCAGCCTGACCTTGAGGTGAGGTGTTTTTTTTTTTTTTTGCTGAGGAAGATTTGCCCTGAGCTAACATCTGTTGCGAATCCTCCTCTCTTTTTTGGTTGAGGAAGATTAACCCTGAACTAACAACTGTGCCAATCTTTGGTCACTGCCACAGCATGGCTGACAAGTGGTGGAGGTCTGCACCCAGGAACCACACCTGCAAACCTGGGCCGCCAAAGTGGAGCTGGCCAAACTTAACCAGTATGCCAGGGGGTTGGCCCCTAGGCAAGTTTTTGATGTTCTGAGATTTAGTTTCCTCATCAGGGTTGCTGTGGTAACTTAATGATATAACATAGTTGATGCACTCAGCAGGTTTTCAACAAACAATAGTTCTTCTCCCCACTGTGGACGCAAAGCTCTCCCATTGGTCTAAAGCTGGTCAGTCACGGCTGGTGGGCTCAAACCAGGGCCAGCTAACTCTTCTAGTAAAGGACTAGACACTAATTATTTTCACCTCTGCTAACCGTATGGTCTGACAAAATGACTCAATGCTGCCACTGTAGTGCAACATCAGTTACATAACGAATAGGCGTGTTCCAGCAAGACTTCGCTTATGGACGCCGCAATTTGAATTTTGTTCGATTTTCAAGTGTCATGAAATATTGTTCTTTTATTTTTTCAACTATTTGAAACAGTAACACGAATTCTTAGCTCAGAGGCACATGAAAACAGGCAGCGGTTCACATCTGCCACGGGTCATAATTTTCCATCCCTTGGGCTAGACCTGTTCAAGTTATTCATACAAAGATAAGATTGGGGCTCATAGGACACAATTATAGTCGAGGAGTAGAGATATGAGGGAGGGAGCAAATGTGGGAGGGATTATTCAATCAACAATAGGGAGCAGCAATTATACCTGTGTTTTACCCTCAAATATACATAAATTGTTAACTCTAATAGATTTACATATATTGATATATATATTTACATATACTGACTGAAGTGATTGTAAAATACAATATAACAAGGTTATTATTCTCTTTTCAGACGAAAAATGAAATTGAAAGGCCTCTATGTGTCTACTGGCACAAAATGGCCTAGTTCAATGAAGGCTGTCATGTCATCTTTTGTATGTGACACAAACGGTATGTTCCTGCAGTCGCCTCTCCAGTTTTGCAGTACTTATGGCATCCAGAGTGATGAAAGCACGGTCGTAAGTGTATTACTAAGCAATTAGAGTCTGATAATTACATTTTTTATAAAATAAATCTTATTCCAAATTTATATTCAGTGAAGGATTTAAATATATATTGATTTTATTTAATTAAGACAATGTATGCTTGCTGGTTTTAAAATGGGAAATATAGAAAATTGCAAAGAACAAGAAAGATCTCTACAATCCAGAGATAATGAAAATTGATTTAAAAAATAAATCCTGTAATTTTATGCGTGTATTCTTTTTTAAATGTGTGACCATACTCCATATCAGTGGTTCTCAACTGGGAGCAACTTTGCCCTCTCGAGGACATTTGGCAATGGCAGGAAACATTTTTTGTTGTCACCACTTGGTGAGGGAGAGTGCTCCTGGCATCTAGTGGGTCAGAGGGTTTTGCTAAATATCCTACAATGCAGAGGACAGCCCTCCACGACAGAGAATCATCCCGCCCAGAACGTCAACAGCGCTGAGACTGAGAGACCCTGATCCATGTAGTATATATACAGCTTTGTAAATTTTCATGGACACTTTCTAATATCCATAAGTGGTCTGAAAACATAATTTTTTAAGTGCTGAATGGTACTCCAGATCAAGACTGTATAATAAATTAAGCAATTTTACCCTATTTACAATAATTGTAAATTTATTAAAGAATATGAAGGTCCAAAATGAGTTGATATCTCTTTTCTTTTGCTGGATTCAGTAAGCCCCTGTGATGACTGTGATCACCTATGTGGGGCTGAGTGTCTCTCTGCTGTGTCTCCTCATGGCTGCCCTCATCTTTCTCCTGTGCAGATCTATCCAGAACACCCGCACCTCCCTCCACCTGCAGGTCTCACTCTGCCTCTTCCTGGCCCACCTGCTCTTCCTCATGGGCACCAAACAAACCAATCCCAAGGTAGAAAAACTAACCACAGCTCATTCTTCTTTATGGAGAGCTTGCCAATGAGGAGAAAAGAGGTATATGGAGATGTGATGTGACAAGAAATACCCTGATGGCAAAATTCAAAAATGTTTCATTTGTTGCTGCCATTTGCAAAGCATTTTGTATAGGTCAAGTTGTGTGATTTACATAATTTAATTTAATTGGCTGCATTCATTGACTTTAACAAATATTTATTTAGGGCCAACTCTGGACCTAGAACTTTCCTAGGCACTAAGGATACACAGTTCCTGTCCTCATCCAATTAAAACCTAAAGAACTTGTTTTCACAGCAGGAGCAAACACACAGGGATTCAGGACCCCATAGGTGAGACACCTACCACTGTCAAAATTAAGAAAGACTCCCTGAAGGAACTTATGTCTAAGCTGTGTCCTTTAGTTAGTGGAAGAAGTTAGTGAGTGGAAGGAAAAAGTATTCCAGAGAGACCTGATGAAGGCCTGGATGTGAGCTGGGTCTCAACCTATTTGGGTAACCTTAGGTAGCTCAGTTTACCTGGAAGAAGGATTCTCACACTTTCCCATGTGTCAGACTCATCCAGAGGGCTTTTGAAAAAATGAGCCTTACACCTAGGTTTTATGATCCAGTAGGTCTGGCATAGAGTCTGAGAACCTATATTTATAACAAGCTCCCAGGTCATATTGATGCTGATGGTCCAGGGACCATACTCTGAGAGCCACTAACACGGAATATATGCTGGGATTGAGGAGGAGGCAATACCACCTTCCAGGTGTTCTGGGTGTTGTGTGGTATCTTAGCCTTTAAACCTGAATAAACAGAATGTAGAGAAACGTTCAAGGCTGAAAACTGCTCTAAGGTGGTGGCAACTAAGAAGGAAATTGAATGGATTTGAGTGTGAGAGAAGATGCAGAATCTACAGCACTTACTCACTGCTGGGATGTGGAGGATGAGGTTGGGGAAGTTATCAAGTGACACCCAGAATGCAGGTTTGGCCAACGGAATGGATGGATGATTGTCCTGTTCACAGAATACAGTGTAAGGAGCTCATTAGATCAGATTTCTTTGAGACATGTTGAGATATCCTTGGCAGATCCAAATTGAAGTGGTTAGAGGACAATTCCCTCTATGGATCTAGTGCTCAGGCAAGAATACACCTGGAAATAATTAGCACACCAACTGGAGGTAATGGAAACCAGGGAGAAGATTAAAGCTCTTGAGAATAATGATGCAGAATGAGAAGGGTATTGAGGATGAAATTCTGAAGGACAGGCAAAACAAAGCAAAAAAAAAAAAAGATAGAGCTAGCATAGCCAGGGAGGGAAGAGTTTTCAGTGTCTAATGTTGCAATGGCTCAAGACAATAAAGCGTGAACAGTTTCTATGGTCAAACCCAAAAGTGGCCATTGGTGGATCTGGTGGAAGCTGTGGAAGAGCAGTAGTCAGGCAGAAGCCAGGTGGTGCTGGGGGAGGGCTGAGGACCGAATGGGTTGTGGAGGGAAGAGGAAAAGGAGAAGGCAGCACTCTTGAAGAGGGAGGAGGAGACGGGGATGAACCTGGAGCAGAACTTGAGACCAGCGAGGTATTTGGTTTTAGTAAAATGAAAGAGACTTGATAATATCTAAATGCATTTAAGAAGGTGCCCAAGAGAAGAACCACGACTAAAAACAGACAGGGGGACCCAAGCAAGATTAAGAGGCAGGATAGAGAACAAAAATGAGGTTTTCACTTTGGAGGGTACTGGGAAAATGGGACTACATCAAACTAAAAATCTTTTGCACTGCAAAGTGAACCACCAACAAAACAAAAAGACAATCTAACTATTGGGAGAAGATATTAGCAAACCATCCATCTGATAAGGGGTTAAACTCCAAAATATATAAAGAACTCATGCATCTCAACAACAAAAAAACTAAAAACCCACTTAAAAAATTGGCAAAAGACCTGAGCAGACATTTCTCCAAAGAAGATATACAGATGGCTAACAGGCACCTGAAAAGATGTTCAACATCTTTAACTATCAGGGAAATGCAAATCAAAACTACAATGAGATATCACCTCACGCCTGTCAGAATGGCTATAATCAACAAGACAGGAAACAACGAGTGTTGGAGAAGATGTAGCGAGAAGGGAACTGTCATACACTGCTGGTGGGAGTGCAAACTGGTGCACCCACTATGGAAAACAGTATGGAGATTCCTCAAAAAATTAAGGATAGAACTACCATATGATCCAGCTATTCCACTGCTGGGTTTATCCAAAGAACGTGAAAACACCAATGCATAAAGATACATGCACCCCTGTGTTCATTGCAACGTTATTCACAATAGCTAAGACTTGGAAGCAACCTAAGTTCCCATCAAGGGACGAATGGATAAAGAAGATGTTGTATATATACACACTGGAATACTACTCAGCCATAAGAAATGAAGAAATCCAGCCATTTATGACAGCATGGATGGACATTGAGGGTATTATGCAAAGTGAAATAAGTCAGAGGCAGAAGGTCAAATACCGTATGATCTCACTCATTAAGTAGTAGACAATAACAACAACAAACAAACACATAGAGACAGGGATTGGATTGGTGGTTACCAGAGGGGAAAGGCACAGGGAGGAGGGCGAAAGGGATAATTAGGCACATGTCTGTGGTGATGGATTGTAATTAGTATTTGGGTGGTGAACATGTGAACATGATGGAATCCATGCAGAAATAGAAGTATAATGAGGTACACCTGAAATTTATACAATGTTATAAACCAATGTTACCACAATAAACAAACAAACAAACAAAAAACAGAAAAGAAAAAGGAAATGTAGAAGAATTTCTACACAGCGTTAACACATTTTAGTCAGAGACCATAAAAAACTATACATTATTTTAGTTCTTAGGCAGTATCTTAATCGGAATAAAGGAGGCAGAAAGTTAGTCTTATCTGGTAATAGAGTTTTACTAAGTGAGTTTCATAAAAGAATTAAAAAGCATGACTTCCGATAAGTTTTAAAGACATATGCAGAAATGACTATCTCCTAATAGTACTAAATTTTACCTCAAGAAAGATGTGTTCTTGCTACAGTCTAATAAATAAAAATATTTATATAACATATAAAAATATAGAAATATTAAAGGTCTGAGTTTAAACCCATCCTAAAATTCATCTGGAATCTCAAGAGACCCCAAATAGCCAAAACAATCTTAAAAAATAAAAATAAAGTTGGAGGACTCCCACCTCCTGATTTCAAAACTTACTACAAAGATACAGTCATTAAAACAGTTCGGTACTGACTGGCACAAGAACAGACATATTGACCAAGTGAATAGAGAGCCCAAAAATAAACCCTCACATACACGGTCAAATGACTTTCAACAAGGGTGCCAAGACCATTCCATGGGGTAAGGGCAATCTTTTCAACAAATGGTGCTGGGAAAATGGACATCCACACACAAAAGAATGAAATTAGACCCTTACTTTATACCATATACAAAAATGAACTCAAGATGGCTCAAAGACCTAAATGTAAGCTAAAACTAGAAAACTCTTAGAAGAAAACAGGGAGGAAGCTTCATGACATTGGATTTGGCAATGATTTCTTGGATATGACATCAAAAGCACAGGCAACCACCACCAAACAGCCCAACAAAAATTACACTTCATCAAAATTAAAAACTTTTGTGCATCAAAGGACACTATCAACAAAGCGAAAAGACAACCCACACAATGGGAGAAAATACATGCAAATCATATATCTGATAAGAGATTAGTGTCCAGAATATATAAAGTATTCCTACAATACAACAAAAACCCAATTCAAAAATGGGCAAGGGACTTGAACAGATATTTCTCCAAAGGAGAGACAGAAATAGCCAATAAGCACATGAAAAAAAGGTTCAACACCACGAATCATTAGGAAAACGGAAAGCAAAAACACAGTGATCACCACTGCACACCCATTAGGATGGCTACTATCAGAAATCAGAAAATAACAAATCTCGGCAAGGACGTGGAGACACTGTAACTGTTGTGCACGCCTTCCTTTTCCTCTGGATGATTCACACCACACTGACACACTCAGCAAGTCAGCTGCACGCTTATACATTTACTCATTTATTTAAAAAATCTAGGCGAGGATTTATTTAACAAACACTTACATAAATATATTTACTTATTTATGTATTTATACTATTACTTTACTGCCTCCCATTCTCCTATGTCTCTTCTCCTTCCAGTTTAATCAAAACATCCTCCACAAAACACGTTCAAAAACAACCTAAGGCCCCAATCCACTGACATATAACAAAATATGACCACAGACCACAACACTTACACAACCCCGATCAATAGGCTGCAATTCTCATTATCATTCCATTAAAGCAATATGAAATTTCTGTTACTACATAACCAAAAGTCAACCCTAAAATCTCATAAAATAATGATTTTCAATTTATAAATTATTATTTATCCCCCTTTGCGCCACAATTCTCTTTGAGTCATTTTACTGGTCATCTGCATCACAGAGAATAATAAAGGAAAAAGAGTGAAAACATGATTTTACCAAACTGCTGATTATCCTAGAAAAATATATGGTGGAAGAAAAGGTTAAAATAATTTGCTGAAAGGGGCTTAGGTGTGAAATAATCGTTGGCTCACTGTGTGAGAGACTTCTCCACTGTGTTTTACATTCAGTCATCATCACACATTTGGTGAGTGATCAACAGTACCTTAAATTTAGTACTAATTTTATATTGTCATTCTTACAAAATCTGTGAACAGAAGGAATGAGAAAATAGATATGTAAATAATAAATAAACTTTAAGTAATGATTAATGCCAAGTATTTAAACTAAATTTCTAATACTTGTTTCAAAAGTTTCCATGGAGTATAAGTGAATCTCCACATGGACACTTCATGTTTCTACAGCTCTCAACAACCTCACAAGGTGTCAATGAGCTACTGATGGAAGGAGCATGTCCCACATCCCATTAATTAATCACAAAGGAGACAAAAGATATAATCATTAATCTATTTCAACTCAATTTACTGTTTATCAAAATGCTACTATTAAAATTACTGTTAATCATTGCTAATACCAGGTTAGATGAAAAAATATCAAAATTTCACATATAATCTTTAAAATACTTATCTTTTACAGAAATTCTTTCATCCCATAAATCATGTCTGCTTACAGTTTACCAAAAGAAGAAAATTATTTTAACAAAAAGGAATAATGTCTCAATTTTACCTTGCCAGGCATATTTCTTCCCATTTAAATCAATAGCAAAATCTTCAGGGTAGAAGTCAATTATACTAGAATCCTGTATCAGGGAGAAAAGCAAAGATTCAAAACAAAAGTCACATATTTCTGTTATAAAGAATTTGATACAACTTTCATTCAAGTTATCAGGCCTGATAAGAAAATGAAGTTTCATTCCTTTTAAAAAATGTTATTAAGATATCAGGTCACTAATTCTGGGCCTAGTAAAAACAAAATTAACAATTTTATTTTAAAAGATGAAAATAAAAAGGCCTTATTATAAAAGAATTTTAGAACTGACGACTGTGGGCCCAAGACAGTGAACAGTTTATTAACTCTAATAATTCCTACTTCTCAGCTGGGTGTCACTCTTTCTAGCTAGGACACAAAACACACGCAGTGGTGACTGCAGGTAAACCAGCCTTCATGCTCTGGTACCCACCACACATGGCTAGAACCAAGAAAAATAATGACTTACAGGTATGCTGAGAACAAAATGACTATTATAAGAATTTCTCCCAAACACATATCAATTTTATTTACTGGGTAGGGTACTGATGGCCAAGGAAAGCAGGGAAAAAAAAGTAGTAAAAAATATACAGAAGAATCCAAATACTTTTACTTTGTTTCTGGACTTCACTATTGTAACTATAAGATGCAAAAGCAATTGTGACTAGTGCTAGCAAAATGTATGACAAAAATCCAGTTATTGGGCCGGCCCCGTGGCTTAGCGGTTAAGTGCATGCGCTCCGCTGCTGGCAGCCCGGGTTCGCATCCCGGGCGCGCACCACCTCTCCGGCTATGCTGGGGCCGCGTCCCACATACAGCAACTGGAAGGATGTGCAGCTATGACATACAACCATCTACTGGGGCTTTGGGGGGAAAAAATAAATAAATAAAATCTTTAAAAAAAAAAAAATCCAGTTATCAACACACTCAAAAACTAAGACACTCACAGGATCACTCATGAGCTTCTGCCATGATGGAGGTAGGAAGTTACCACTTGCAGCTGGAAAAACTCCCATAAGTTGTTCCACTGGTTTAAACTGCAAGAAAGAAAAAAAGTTTAAGATAAGACACAATTTTTAGCTAAGCCAAAATTCTACAAATGTTATGGCTCTAAATACTCAAGCTTACCGGTTTAGTACCCTTCTCAAAATCAGAAGGCATGTCTGCAATACCTTCAAAGTCTGAAGCAAATGGTGCATAATGAAATGGATAATACCACTTCCAGGAAGCACAGCCCTAAAATCAGTAAAAACAAACAAACAACAACAACAAAAACAAATCTATGTTACTGATGGACACGGTAAAGACAAAAAAATTAAACTATCAACCTATAATATTCTACTGATAAAACATATGACTTTTGGTATACATTCCATATATTAATTGTTTTCCATGAGTCCAAAAAGATGTTTGGATTAAATCTAAACTTTTACTTCGTATCAACGGCTCCTTGATTTAAAAAATACTGCAAAGCATCTTTAACGATCAGTAGTTAATACCAAACTTTATACTAACAAACAATTTGGTGAAGATTTTTATCCTTAAAATGTGTTTGGTGACATTTCTTTCCAACTCAAGAGCTGCTATCATCCCATAAAATGAAGAACAACTGCAGCTGACACTCACTGAGTGTACAGGTGGGTAAGGGACATCACTAAAAGAGTGACTGAGAGTAAAAGAGCCAAAAGTTTCATTTTACAATTCCCTATTATATTTTCACGTGACAACTTTCTCTTTACTTTAAAAATATTTAAGTAAACCAATCAAAAAGAAAAAACAGTAAGTTATACTCAAAGAAAAGAGAAGCCTTCCTGAAATGAGTTTTGACTCTGCGCCTAGTGAATTAAAATCCTGAGGGTCAGAGCCGGCTCAGTGGCACAGCAGTCAAGTTCACACGTTCCACTTCAGCGGCCCAGGGTTCACCGGTTTGAATCCTGGGCTCGGACCTACTCATCGCTCATCAAGCCATGCTGAGGCGGTGTCCCACACAGAAGAACCAGAAGGATTTACAACTAGGATATACAACTAGGTACTGGGAGCTTTGGGGAGAAAAATGTTGAGGGTCAGAGTAAAACACGAAATGAGAATATTTTACAATTGATACTTAGTGTATTAAATTACTTTCTACTTTCCAACAAACTTCACCTATTCCCAAGTCACATCAAATTTGCTTCACTCCCCAAGCATGAAACCAGGTATTATCAGTGCTACAATCCCCTATATGTCCGCCTAATCTCTCACCAATCTGACATCTCATTTATCAAAAGCTTTAAGTCAGATACAGATTACTCCAATGAGAATGCACTTCATGTAACACCACTACTCTATATGGAGGAAATGGGATCATTCAAATTCCTTTCAAATTCTTACCAGTTATTTTCCAGTCTTTTGTCCTTTGTTCAGTCATTTAGCAACTGCGTATTAGTTACTCTGTTATTTTTTATTCCAATTAAACAAAACAATAAACTTTAATAATTTTAAAGACCAAGTACTCTCAACCACACTATTTAATGCTGAAATTCTTTAGCATAACAAAAATTAGCTTCGTTTATATATTAACACCTAAGGAGCTTCAAAGGCTTTACAAACAAATCTTATTTAAAGTAATGAATTTCTTTATAGGAAGCTTGAAAATATGAGTCTGGGTTCAATTTCAGAATATAGCTCAACAACACACTATTATAGAAATAACTATTTTCTTAAAATGATTAACTAGACATTTAGAGGAAAATATTCATTTTGTACCTGGTAATAATATCGAAGAACCCAGCAGAGCCCTTCAACGTAAGACTGTACAACTTTACGACGGAATTTGTCATCAGCTGCATCAACATCAAATTTGTTCTTGTAGTACCGCTGCTTCCAACCAGCTTCCCAAAGCCTAAAAATCAGGCAAAGCCAGTTCATGCTGAATTCATACACTTTCAGTAACTAGCCACCAATTTATCATCCAAATCAATTTATACTTAATATCCAGGTAAAATGTAAATGAGTTAAACAGTAATATTAACATAGCTTCATTTAATTATTTCTAAAAAGTCCACTTTCACAGGATTTATTATCAACTTAAAGATAGTTAAACGTTAAAAACTCAAACACTGATTCTAGAAAGATCATTACAAAACTACAGTAAAAAAAAAAAAGAGAATAACCATTTATTAAAGTAGATACACAACACTTGTTTGCTCAGATTTTCATACTGTTTTACATGTTTTTTTTGATTGTAGAACAATTCTAAAACTACATTTTAAGATGCAAATACTGAAGATATTTTATATAGTTCAAGTTCCTCAGTTTGTTAAAGTATATCTAAATTACACAAAGAAAGTCAACTAAATTACTTTTTTAAAAAAGAATAATCTAGAAGCCAGGCAGAAATTATGTATATACCTACTCTCCCTATCCTTGGGCCTTCTCCCTCATTCAGCAAAGCGTTGTTGGCATAAGTGAAGGACACGGACACACACACACACACACACACGTTCTCCTAAACTTAGAAGGAGGTCATCAATTCACTAAATTTTCATTAATCACTGAAAATATAATGTGAAAAACCACATTTTCACTCAAAGTATATTTTTTTATTTTTTTAAGTACTCATTACTCAATCTCAAAGATTTAAAGATGCCAAAGAATACTAAAAAAAAAATCAAGAACGATCAAGAACATCAGGATGATTCTCCATTAAGGGCTCTTTTCTACCATGTGCCAGATCTTACTAATTAACTGCAGTCATGTTTCAGAATACACCATATCAATTTTTTTTATTTACTTTTTTTTTGAGGACGATCAGCCCTGAGCTAACATCCAATGCCAATCCTCCCCCTTTTTGCTGTGGAAGATTGGCCCTAGGCTAACATCCATGCCCATCTTCCTTTACTTTATAGGGGATGCCGCCACAGCATGGGTTGACAAGCAGTTGAACCTGCGAACTCCAGGCCGCCGAAGCGGAGTGCGCACACTTAACTGCTGTGCCACCGTGCCAGCCCCTACACTACCAGTTTTAACTTTGCCCCCACGCAAAAGATTTACAGAACATCAATTAGGAGAAATATCTTCTATCCATAATGTTGAATATCACTATTTTACAGAAACTATTAATGAAATAAATGCTAAGAACTCCAAGCATTCTTGATAGAAGCAATTCTACTTTGATTATCTTCAGCACCAAAATTAAACAATAAAGTACTAAAAAAATCAAGTTAACTATTAAGCTGATATTGACCATGATGGCTACATGGTAAAACAAAAAATATACTCCAAGAGTTGCAGAAGCAGAGGATAAAAACTCAGATCAGGTAAACGCTCAATCACAAGTCACCACAGATCTCTGAATCTGACATCAAAAGATGTTGGGAAAATACAGAACCAGACATCACACTTCTGAAGTTTCTAATCATAAATACAAACACATCATCCACAACCTATAAAAGAAGCATGAGCTGTGAACCACTACTGTTTAACTTTGAAATAAATCATTTTGCAAAATTCTAAACGAGTTACAATTATTGAGGTTGTTGGCCCTTTGCACTTGAGCCCAGGGTTCAAATCCAGATTTAATCACACAAGAAGCTGTTAATCTTATTATATAATGATCTCAAACTTCTGTATAAATTAAAGAATCCAATTTTCCTATTATAAATTTTAAGTATATAGCTAATGGGAAACTTCTCTGTCATGAAATATAGTTGTGCATATGCAAGTTCATGGTTTTTAAAAATATATTTATCTCTTAACCAAAAGCCTTTTGCATATTTCATTTTAAAGAAGAAACTTTTCAATTGAGATGATTAAAACAAACTATATCAAGTAACCAAATGTAACTGAACTTTCTGGGTTAAGCAGCTTGAAAATTTAATCTCATAACAGTAACATTCAGATCACATAGAGCTAAACACCTCATGTCTAGCCAATCTAGTGCCTCGTCTCAGAGGGAAAAGCGGCTCGGAGGACGAAAACCAGCATGCATACTAATCTAGATACTTAGGTTTAACAGCTATAGCTTACACATCTCACTGGAATTTACTGACTACCCTAACCCTCCACATTAATTACTGGTGGATAAAAAGATCACAGGCAAGCATCTGAAGGCACTGCTGCTCTAAGCTAAATAGCATTCATTAGACGGCGTCTATTTCAGCAATTTGCTAACAAAGTGCTACCAAAAAATGGCTTCACCTGACGTTATCCTCTGGTTCAGGTTCACTGTCACTGTCTTCTGCTTTTCGCTTAATTCCTCCTATCGGAGACGGGGAGCCATCAGAAGTGAAACTCGTATTAGGAGATACTGAAGGACTCTGTAGACAATTATGACATTACAGAGGAAGGATTTAATTATTCATTTCACATAAGAACTTACATCCAACTACTGTTACCACCATGCTTCACAGTAATACATTTTCTTTAAAGCTATTAAATAGATATGGTAAATATATTTAGAAAGTATAAAGACTGATCTTGGCCTACTCCACCTCTCCAAAAAAGAATAATATAGTACCAAGCCTCCTACGCTTAAACTCAAAAGAATTTGAACATTAGGGTAAAAACTGCTTCAGAAGAAATAAGAAAAACTTAATTTCATAGATTTTTTTTTTTTTAATTATAGGACTTGAATATTTATTTTCTTTGGTGGTTCCCTCGTGTTATGAATTTGTGATCACTTTCCACCAATTAACTAACAAAGCTGCAAGGGGAAAAATATATATATATGTATATAAATTAATACATAAAATACTCAATGCTGGTGAGAATAAAGTTAGATGTAAGTGGTTCAACCTAGTACAACCATTCTAGAAAGCAACAGTTTAATGAGACTCCGCCAGATATCTGTTAAACTATTTTATACATGTTGTTTTAAAATTCATTGTACAAATAAAATCTACTAATCATCTTAGAAAAATGCAGCTTTTATTATTATTTCAAAGACTGGGATACCACTTTAAATTTACCATTATCTTCCCTTTGTACCTAACACAATGAACATAGTAGCACCCTAAAGTATTTTAATATTTAACTAAAAAATTAGGGGCAGCTTGGTGGCATAGTGGTTAAGTTCACACACTCCGCTTCAGCGGCCCGGGGTTCACAGGTTCAGATCCCGGGCACACACCTACACATCACTCAGCAAGTCATGCTGTGGTGGCATCCTACATACAAAATAGAGGAGGATGGCATGGATGTTAGCTTAGGGCCAAACTTCCTCAGCAAAAAGAGAAAGACTGACAACAGACGTTAGCTCAGAGCCAATCTTTCTCACACACACACACACACACACAAAAATTAAAATGTTCTGCAACTTTAATGTTAAATGACCAAAAACCTAAGTGGCAGAAAATGTTTTCATGGTAAAGTTTTTCTTCTGTTATTCACAGTATATTAGATATTTCAAGTAAATTATTTTTAAATCGAGAACTCAGGAGCCTATTTTAATGATACTGTAACTAAAACCTCAGCATGAAGGTAGTTCACACCAAAGGCCAAGAAAAGTTACAACAAAGCAAAACTATATTTCACATAGAGCTCACAACACTTTCCTTTAATAAATGTATAATATCAATTTTATTCATGATACTGTATGGCTAATACTATCAAAAAAAAAAAAAGAAAACAGGGGCCAGCCCTGTGGCCTAGTGGTTAAGTTTGGGGCCCTCTGCTTCAGTAGCACGGGTTCAGTTCCCGGGCACAGACCTAAAACACTCGTTGGCAGCCACCTATATACAAAATAGAGGAAGATGGGCACAGATGTTAGCTTAGGGCAAATCTTCCTCAAGCAAAAAGAGGAAGATTGGCAACAGATGATAGCTTAGGGCCAATCTTCCTCACCAAAAAAAACCCACAAAGAATAAAAATAAATCCAGGAAGGCACTGTTGTACTTGGAAAATGAGGTGGGTATTTTCAGTCAGACACATCTGAGTCTGAAATACCAAGTCCAATCTTTACCAGCTGTATGGCCTTGGGCAATTTATTTAACCTCTGTCAGCCTCAACTTCAAACAGGGATGATAATGTTCTATCTCTTTACAGGTTATAGCAAGGAGTAAATGAAACAATATATGTAAACCATCAAAGCTGCCTGCCTGGTGCATGGCGGTTAACCATTCAGGAAGTCATCCCTATTAGTTTTTAAACAACACTAATCCATTTGGATTAAATTAGGAGACTGATATTCCTATCAATCATCTAAGCACAGAGAAGTTGTAAACAAAGCAATCTTTCCCAAATTCACAAACAAGATATAAATTATCTTTAGACAGCAAAAAGAATATACCTTCGAGGGAAAAAAAGAAGAAAAGAAGTTGTTTGCTCTTTAATGCTAAATATCTGCTGCTCTTTTCTGCTGTATCTCTACTAACAAAAGTATTCAGAAATATTCTTTCCTAAACATACCAGAGTCATACCAATTCATTCAAATTTCTTTTTAAAAAGCTGTTTTTGCAATCAAAGTTGATTAAACTGAGAATGGTCGCAAATATAATGAAACTACACTTCAGAATGCAAAATTTAAAAACATATTTATGAGGAAACAGAAGCTATCTAATAAAACATTAACCATGTTGACCATCAGTAGATACCAGGCAAGTACTGGAGCCCAGCACACCCAAACAGCTCAGAAAAAATAACACAGCAAAAATCCATAACTGTAAAGGCTTCCTTTAAATAAACTGGTCATTTGGCTTCATGATTTCCTTAAATTCAACACATTCTAGATGAAAACTCCTCTATGCAAAGATTCCAGTAGAAATAACTGTGTCAAGGAGAATTAAGACAGGATCAAATAAGCAACCTAATCACCAATCTCCCCATTCCTATTCCCATGGCAGACATTATTAATCAATATAGTCTAATCCTGTGGAGCCTGAATATTGGAATCTTTCTCAAAGCAATCATAGCTGGCAAAGTTTAAACCTACCTGCCTCCCTGAGATTAAGAAAAAAGCATTTTATCATCAACGTGGTGTTAGCAATACTAGTCACTCTCAGTTCATTCTGTGAGGACGGTAGTCACTATAATCTTAAATGACGGACATCAGCTTTTTCCATTCTACACAAGCATCTCATTGCAAAACCTTTCGCTGACTCTCCATATCCCACTCTGTTAATGGTGTAAGGAATAAGACAAGAAAGGAAAAACAGAACCAAAAACACAACAGAAACCCCAGCTGCTTCTCTCAGAAGATGCAAAATCTGTTTCCAAATTCCAAATCTAAGGTCCTAAAACTTCTAAGTGTGAATTTATGAGAATATAAATTCAACCAGTCTCATGATATGGCAAAAATTTCACATATAGGGTTGCCTTGTCATAAAGGATTTGAGCATCAATAGGATAACTATTAGAATAATGAAATTTAAATATCCCAACTTATGTAATTTCCTTGGATATATCATAGCAAAAGTTTACATAGGATACTGTACCTTATATAAGATCTTTCCTCCCTCTACAACGCTCTCTCTTTCTCTCGTGCCTACTAGCCTGAAACAAGCAATAGCTTTGATTACCTTTTGTCTGTATACATTAGTTCACGGTCTGTTCCCTTACCCCTGCTGCTGCCCTGCCGGGTGCTCTGAGCTCATGGTCTGCTGCCATTACAGGAAGCTACTGAACAGAGCATAGCCTTGCTGGCTGAGACGATTTGCTTCTGCAGTCTGGATTACAACGTTCAAATAAGGAGGAATACCATGAGGCAAATCCATTCAGTTCCTGAGTTTATAAATAGGGAGCAACCGAGCCAGCCCTGATGGCCTAGTGGTTAAAGGTCGGTGTGCTCAGGGCTGGCCCCGTGGCTTAGCAGTTAAGTGCGTGCGCTCCGCTACTAGCGGCCCGGGTTCGGATCCCAGGCGCGCACTGATGCACCGCTTGTCCGGCCGTGCTGAAGCCGCGTCCCACATGCAGCCACTAGAAGGATGTGCAACTATGACATACAACTATCTACCGGGGCTTTGGGGGAAAAAAAAAAGGAGGAGGATTGGCAATAGATGTTAGCTCAGAGCCAGTCTTCCTCAGCAAAAAGAGGAGGATTAGCACAGATGTTAGCTCAGGGCTGATCTCCCTCACAAAAAAGTTTGGCATGCTCCGCTTTGGCAGCCCAGGTTCGGTTCCTGGACGCAGAAACACACCACTTGTCTGACAGTAGCCATGCTGAGGTGGCGGCTCACATAGAACTAGAAGGACTTATAACAAGAATATACAACTACGTACTAGGGCTTTGAGGAGGGGGAAAAAAAGAGGAAGACTGGCAACAGGTGTTAGCTCAGGGCAAATCTTTCCCAGCAACAAAGAAAGAGCTCTAAAAAAAATGTGGATAATGAGAGCTACCTTAAAATATGTATTCAGATATATTCCACGTCTGAGTTGGAGAGTGAGAGTTTAGGCAGTGAGGAGTACCTGTATTTGACAAACTGAGGAATACTCTTCTGCAAAATGCCCATAATTGATCCCTGGGAGGAAAGGGGAAATACGGCAGCAAAACCACCCTCTTCTCTTGCTCTAGCTATGAGACATTTGGATGTCCTGTCATGCTTCTAGCACCATCACCACCCAGTACCTTTGGGGAAGCAGAAAGCACTGTGGCCCGACTGCATTAGAGAAACACTGCAGCCACTTAGCTATCCACATTTACATGTATGTTCTTTTCTTTCACATCATTTAGATATTTTCATATTAATAAGGATTTAACAGAGTTAAAAATATCTCAAGGCAAAAGAAATTGAGAAAAACTATAAAACAAAACAACTCCAGGCTAAGTGGTAAAATTCACACACAACTGTAAGAGGCATCCGAAAGTCACCACTCTTCAATGCTACATAAAAATAAGTTACTTACAGAATTATTCTGCATCCTCATTTCATAGGCTGCTTGTCTCGGATTACTGGCTACTTGAGAACCTGGTGAATTTCTTGAACCCAAGGCATGAGGGGTTAATATTGCACCAGGAGTGAAAGCTGGTTGATCTTTCTAACATAAATGGATGAATGTAGAAATTAAAATTAAATCACAACACAGTTAGATGACAGGAAGAAATGAAGGCAATGGAAAAGAGTCCCTGCTGTAAGCTCTTTAAAGATGAAATGAATTTCCGTTAACATTACAGGGTTGTCTACAGTTTGATTTGATGGTAACTTACCCTGTAAAGAACAGTCTGTAATATTTAATAACTCTGCTATAAAAGTACGTATAATACACTTTTCTGATACATAGACGCTATTCAAAGCTCATTAGGTTATTCCCTTATGTTCACTTACAATTTCAAAACGCATTCAAGACACAATTTTAGGCAAATAAAGATAACTATTAAGGTAAAAAAATAAGCCAAGAGTTTGATTTATACTTAGGAAATACAACTTCTATTTACCCTTCACCTTGATGGAATTTAACTCTTTGTTTCCAATTAGTTAGAGCTATAATTATAGCTACAGTAGGTGACAGTCATGGCTGACTGATAAAAGATATTTTTTAAACAGACACTGACTGAAGGAAAATAATAATATATAAGGTAGACATCAAACACGCCCTTCCCTATCTGAGTGGTTCTGAACCCACCTGCAACAATAAACAACTCCACTTTTCTCCCTTACAAGTTCCTGAAATTGCTCGATTCTAATAAAATATAATAATAAAAGGTAGTCCCCAAACTCCATTTGTTTAAAATCCAGTAAGGAAGACAAGAAAAACAAAAACTTAAGAAGTTAAGTGACTATAAAGTGTTATGCAATTAACTAAGAAAACAAATATCACAAGCGAGAAGCACTCGAGTTAAAAGGAAGGACTGCTCAACCTGGATTACAAGCAGAAGCAATAGGGAGGCCTCGTGGAAAATGTAAGATGGGAGGGAGCCGTGAAGTCAGAAACCCACTTAGAGGGACCAAACAAAGGCAATGCTCGGAGTCAGGAGGGACTTGGTATATTTAGAAGACAACTGGGGAAAGCAGGGTGAGAACTTGACCAGATCATAGTATGCTCTGCACGCCAGACTAAGACAGAACTGGATTCTGCGGGAACTAAGGAGTCACTGGTAATTTCTGAGCAGAGAAACAACAAAGTTTCCAGTGTTGTGTTCTAGGAAGAGTAACCTGACAAGGATATAGACAGAGTGTAGTAACTTTCAAGAAGATACAAAGAGCTAACTATTTTTATTACAAAAACAATACCCAATTACCGGAAAAAATTCAAATAGCTAAGTGCTACCCGGCCCCTCTGGCCCAGCAAGTGTATCCCCTCAGACTCTAGAGCTTAGAAAGGACTTCTTTAAAACTGACACCAGCATTCTTTCTCCAGGTAAGAGGCAGCTGGGTAGACATTATGTCCCTAACAAACTACTGGATAAGGAATAAAAAGCTATCTTCCTCCCAAATTGTAAATGTATGTTATTGCCAATCTGATGAAATTAATTAAAACTCACCTTCATTCTCTTTCTCTTTTCTTTCTGTCGTCTTCTAAAACTATCCTAAAAGTATAAAATCCACATATTCTGTCAAATAATTACACAAAAATGTAAGAGTTAAACATTACCAGGAATGATTTGGGAGACAAAGTTTTAAAGGAAGACCCCAGAAACGTAACTAATTAAACTAGGCAATGGATTATATGTTCAAAGTGCTGCTTATCAGAACTTTAGATAGACAGAGAGCATTCTAAATTGAGTTTAGATACAATTTAATTTTTCCTCTTAATTTTTTTCAGATAGTTTTTGATATCATTTCAGGAAAGAATGCAAGAGTCATAACAAATACCCTCTGTTTTACCCTGGAGCAAGGAGCCCACCAATACGGAGAAGACACAAATAAGTAACTCCCCACTTACTTTGGGCCACTCAAAGGCCTCCTTTACCCCAGAAAGCATTCCTCCCACGCCCAAGTTTCTGTGAGCATCAAGGCACTGAAATGACAGCTACGGTGGCCAGGGCCGCTGCTGTGGACTAAAACAGGGGCCAGCAGGTGCTGTACTGACTGTCATTCTACCAGCAGCTGCACTTCCATCACTTCCAAGTCAGTACTGCCACCTGCAATATAACACCCTATTGAGATCTGAAATTTGTGCTTTCTGCCAGGAGAGGGGCTGAATGCTGGATACATGGTGGCTGACGACCTTAAAACCTCCTAAGACAGCAACACCACCAATTTCTTTAATCAAGCTTTTGCCCCATCTTTAAACTTATCTAGGTCACCAATGACCCACAGACTGTGAGATCCATTACACAGTTTTCAGTCCGTATCTGACCGTGACTCTTCCTTCTTGATCCGTGCTCTTCACTTGGCTTCCAGGACACTACACTCACCCGGTTCTCCTCTTTCACTCTTGCTGAATGCCTTCACTCCTCAACTTCCCAACACCTTAATATTGGCGTTCCTCTTCACCCAGTACTTGGACCTCTCACTCTCATGGGAGTAATCATCCAGTCTCACGGCTTTAAACACCATCTACGTGCTGATAACTCCCCAGTCAGGACCTCTCCCCACTCAACATCTCCACTTGGGTGTACAAACTTAACATGCCCCAAATGGCATCCCCACCCCTAGCTTTGTGCCTCCCAGTCTTCTTTATCACAGTAGCTCAGACCATTTTTCAATTGCTCAGACAAAATGCTTTGGAGTCATTCTTAATAGCTTTCCTTCTCTCACCCCTAGCATTTAATTCACCAGCCAAATCCACTAGTTTTACCTTCAAAACACGTTCAGAATCCAATTACCTCTTATCAATCTCCACTGCCACCATGTTGGCTCCCTTGGATTATCGCAAAAGAGTCTAATTGGGCTCACTGTTTCTATCTTTGCCTCCATACAGTTAGTCTCAACAGGGCAGCTAGAGTGATCCTTTTATAATATGTGTCAGATCTTGTCACTTTTATACTCAAAACCCTCCACTGATGCACAGTGAAAGCTCAAGTTCTTATAATGACCTATAGGGTCCTACCAGATCTGGCCCTCCACCATCTTTCTGACCTCCTCTCCTACCCCTACTACTTTCCCTTTGCTTCCTCTGTGCCTGCCACACTGGCTCCTTGCTGTTCCCTCAACATCCTGGGTAAGCTCCTGCCCTAGAGCCTTTGCACTGGCTATTCCTTCTGTCTGAAATGCTCTTCCGGCAAACACCTGCATGATTACTCCCTCATATCCTTCAAAGTCATCTGTCAGTGAGGCCTTCTCTAGTCATCTTTTCTAGAACTGCAATGTCCTCACGTCCACCTTCCCAGATATTTCCTCATCTGCTTTTTTCTTCACAGCACTTATCACTCTCTAACACATTACACACTTTACTTAGTTTTTGTGTTTAGTGTCCATCTCCCGCGGAAGAATATCAGCTCCATGAGGTCAGGAATTTTTGTCTGCTTTTTTCTTTTGTTTTTTGTTCTATCAGTAACACAGAATACTATTTGGCACACGGTAAACACTTAATAAATATATGCTGAATAAATGAAGAAGATTTGCAAGACAAAAGGCAAACATCAAAGCTCATAAAATAAAAAGCATCATATTTCTGACCTAACTGCTCAATTTTAATAATAAATATTGATATATTCCTCTTTTACCATGTATTCTGCTGGTCAGTTAAATACCTATTTCTAAGGGTGGTAGTTACACATAAGCAAAATAGGTACACCTGGTTGGACTTTACTGATCTTTAATTTTTGTGTGCTATGAACTCCTTTGGAAGTCTGTCAAAAGCTGGAGACACACTTCCTGGGAAAATACACACACCTAGATACTATTATATTGAATTTCTGAGGGTTCATAAATTTCCCCGATGTCCAACCATGCTGACAAACATCATATCATGTCAGGGATACCAAAAATGATCCAAAGCTTTAAAATGCCCTCTCTGCCAGGCCAGCTGGAAACTTTATTACTCAAATCTGAAGCACTCTGGTATCTATCAAATCCCATACATCCCACTCTAATGGCAAATATCACCAATACTTAATAGTACAGAGTAACCTAAAACCACATAAAAGGACTGTTCTAACGTGAGGCTTTTACACCAAGTACTACACCGTATGTGTAGTTTTTTCTGAAGCATAAATGGCAGCAGGTCAGGTGGAGCCACCATAATTGTTGAAGGCTTAGTTAAAAATGGCTGTCCTGATAGACATTTGATATCCTAGACAAAGTCAGTTATGCTATTTAAATTTTACATGTGAAAAATTCTTGCCGTCACAGAAGATTGCCAAGTACCAAAGGCTTTAAAAAGAACACTTACAGTCTACTCACACTGTTACATAAAATGGTACCCAAGGTTCTAAAAAAGAGATCACTAGCTATAGCATACAAAGCTGAAGAAAATATAAAATCTTGTCAGATGCAATGACATGTTTTAATCTGTTAGGAGATAATGAAGCAATGTAGCAATATTATTATGTTGCTATTTGCTCAAAATAGCCATATGACTTTTTATAAAATCAGTTTCTAAAAGGATTTCCTTCACTCTCTTTCTAAAAAGCTACTATCTGCTCATTTTACCCACTGCTTGCCTCCCTTGCCACTCTTTCACAACCACCCTGCAACCTACTCTGCCTCCAGGCTACTGCCCCTCCACCCCACTAACTCTTCAGGACCTCTGAGCCCCTGGCCATGGACTAGGGGCCTATCTCACTCTGACCCCTCGGCAGCACCAGTGGCTTCTCATCTCTTCAGGGATTTCCTCCCACCTCTCTAGAACTGACTCCCCTTTCTCCTTAACATCCATGCTTCTTAAGGTTTCTGTTGGAGGCACTTGAACTCCATACAATGCTCTAGGGATTTCAACTTCACACTCATGACGTGAAGTATTCTGCTAATGTTCTCAAATCTCCTTCCAAAAGACTTCTGCCCTGAGCTTTACACACATCCATCTAACTGCTTCACGGACTTTTCTCCTCTCAGGTGTCCTGTGACCCCTCAAACTTAGTATCTCCAAAATGAAACTCAATTTCTACCTTGTCCTCACCCCAACCTGCTCTACCCCTACTGCTTGCTGTCTCATGAACGGCCCAACCACACTCCCAACTGCCCAAGCCAGACTGGACTTCTCACCTAAGCACTCACTCTAGCATATATCATCAATTTCCAAGTGCTTTATTATTTTATTTCTTTCTTTTATGTTTAATTGCTTACTCAGAGCTGCAACCCTCTGCCCAGACTGATGCTATCTAACCCAGAGGCCCCTACACTCCACTACCAGAGTACAGAGTGCCTAGGTCTTCACCTGACTTCCACAGCATAAACATTTCCTATAAAACATGGCATCCACTAGTTCATTCCCAGCATTCTTCCAGTCTTGGAACCCTCATTTCACATCCCGTTGATCAGACACGTGTGTGGATTTTTATCTTAATCAGGATTATGAAGAGAGAAAAAAATTACAGTGCAATTCACACAGTGTGCAATACACAGTTCCACACAGCAAGCATCACAGCCTTTATAAAATAATCAAAGCACTGGCCACTCATGATTACATTGGCATTTGACACACTATAATAATATAACAACGCACTCAAAGAGGTTAAAAGTACAATCACAGGATCATCATAGCCTATTAGAGACAGGAGCAATTTAGCTACTGCAATAGAAACACTTTACCTCATCATCCTTTCTCTTTTTAAAAATGCTATCCTCAACTTCACCAACTGCTAACATGATCATCTGTACTCTTTGCAGATTGACATAACCACTTTCAGTAAGGTATCCCTGTAAGTGATAAAATACATGTAAAATAATCTTCTTATAAAAGCAAATACTTCTGTTTTGAAATTATTCAAGAATGAACTCACCCCAGTTTTGTGAACCACATTTTTGTATATGTTAACCAAACGGTCAATTGCACCTTCCCTGCCACCAGGAAACAAACATTATGTATTAGGACCAGTACGCACTGTAAGCAAGAAGGCTACAACAGTAGTTTAAAAACCCACACAAAAACACATACCGAATCTCTAACGACAGCAGGTGAGGAAGGAAGTCATTTCCCACAAAGAAGCACATGAAGACCCAGTCATCAATGCTCCTCTCGACATCAAATGTGAACGGTAGGCTGGCCATGGTGAGCTCTCTTTCCAAATACTACAACCAAAAAGGAATGCTGCCATTAAAGCTATGAAACGGCACTCTGCTTTAGAGGGCTGATTTCAGTGATTATTGCTACATACCTCAGGAAGAACATCAAGACGAAGGAAGATAAACTCCCCTTCTGCACAAGGAAGACTATCTGCAAGTTCATCGTGCTGCAACAAAAGGAGTAAAGATTAAACAAGTCTACTCTAAACCCTGTAATTTTTTTCCAGCCCAACGAACATTATAGCTTTTTTTAAAGCAAGATCCATTTTAATATTACAAGTACTAAATAAAAAAAGAACTCACCAAACCATTTTAAAAATAAAAATTACCCATAATCCCAATCATACCTAGACCAGGGATCAGCAAATGTTTTTTGCAAAGGGCCAGATAGTAAATATATATATTTTAGCCTGTGCGGGACACACAGGGTCTCAGTTGCATATTCTTTCATGTTTTATTTCATTTTACAACCTTTTAAAAATATAAAAACCAGGGCCGGCCCCCTGCATAGTGCTTAAGTTTGGCATGCTCCGCTTTAGCGGCCAGGGTTCGCAGGTTCGGATCCTAGGCGTAGACCTACACCACTAGTCAGCCGTGCTGTGGCGGCAACCCACATACAACATAGAGGAAGACTGGCACAGATGTTAGCTCACGGCTAATCTTCCTTTAAAAATAAAAAATAAAAAAAAAAGTAAAAACCATTCTTAGCTCATAGGCCAAATCTAGAGGGCTGGAGTTTGCCAATCTCTGACGGATAGCCAACCAGTATTTTGATGTGTATGCCTCTAGACCCTTCTCTGTGAGCATACAGTATACTTCTTACCTGCTCTTTTCACTCACTATGTCTTTTAAAGAGGTACCATATTCTTAAAACAGATAGAAACCTCTTTAGAGACTGGATATAATCAAGTGAACCCAAAATATGCAGAAACTAGAAGCAACTTAAAAGTATCAAGAAGTTTAAAGTATCAACAAGTTTAATATATTTGATTTGTAGTTCCTTTTAAGAATAACCATTTGAAACATTACTTGTACAAACAAATCATGTGCCATGGACATTATTACCTATGAGACTTAAGCCTCGTATACTTACAAGCTATGTTAGAAAAAGTGGAGAGTAGAAAGAATGAGCACACGCATGCTTTGGAATGTGTCTTTAAAGAGTTTTCAAAGACACATTTCTATGAGAGGGAACAGAGAAAGTAGGTAAAAGATCTAATCAAAAATAGTCTTCTCTTTATTTTAAAAATGAAGCAACCTGAATATATTTAATGCTGTTCAATTATACACTTAAAAATAGTTAAAATGGTATATTTTGTATTATATATATTTTATCACAAAAAAAATAAAATAAAATTTAAAAAAAAATGAGGCAACTACCATCTCAAATTTCTTACCTTTCCCTTCTTTTCTCTTGGCAAACCTTCACAGTCCTTAACTTCATGTTCAAACTGATTACAAAGAGCACATGGCTTGGGTTTGTTTGGTTTGAATTCTTCTCTAATAATGGTCAAGTTGGGTTCATGTGCAGCAAGGCCGAGCATAATGAGATCACCTATCAATCAACAATGACAAAACACTGAACCGTGAGCACTTTCAGAAGATCCTTACCATAACCAAAGACATAAGACATTACCATAACACAAGACACCAACACAAAGAAAAGCCCAAAGGAGCACACAAACAGAGGCAGCAAAGCCAAAATGCCTAAAACTTCCTAGTAGTTCTCAGTCAACAAGATGTACCCCAGATACATGGGCCTAGAGTGTAGACTACCACTCAGGAGTCAACACTCGTCCATTTTAAAGGTATGTGCAGCCATATTAAAAGGTAGAAAAATGTAAAAAAAAAAATTAAAGATAGGTAAACATTAATCACAGATTAAATAACTCAGTACTAATTTCCTCTCAAACATAAAATCAGCAAGGCACTTTAGAATTTCCAGGCAATCATGAATAATTCATTACTATACACCAACTCATCAACTTGCTATGGTTTAATCCAAGAGACTCAAATTCCAAAGAAGAAACTTACCATCTGCTCCACATAAGCAATGATGAGTGTTTGGGTCATGGTTAGGCTGAGCTAAAGGAGGAGGAAACATATATTTATTATATTTATACCAGAGGAATATCACATTTTACCATTTTCTATATAATGGCTTGTCAATCAGATATTCATAAGTGATTTTTACCTCTTTGTCTTCTAATGTAATCCATAATTTTATGTTCTCCTTCACCAGGAGCACTAGCATCAGATAAAATAACCTATAAAAGTTTTTAACACTTTCAGCTCCTCTCCAATTTTCTAGGACAAAAATCAACAGAACTGAGTATCTTAAAATAAACTGGGATAATTCTATTAAGATGTTATTAATTGGAAATTTTTCTTAATAAGGTGTGTGTGTATTAAACACCAAAACTATTTACTTACTGCATGGAATAGAAAATCAAATGTCTGGGTTAAACTTAGCCATTAGCAAAACCGACCAGTCACAAGTCTCTACCATTCTCACTGCTACCTAAGGACACAGCACTGAAGCACACAAACCCTGGGAGCAATCAATAAAAGACACGCAGTAAACACAATTTCCCATACCTAATAACAGGGAAATAAGCTTATGACCCTAAAATCACACAAGAGTTTGTTTAAATTTTACTTAAATACTTAGGAGAACACCGTGATTCTTTAAAGGCAGACCCACGACTTTAACTTTGCTATATTTTGATTTCAAATAGAAATGTTCATTTAAAAATTACTTTCATACATAAATAGATATTTTTAAAATCATGAGTACCGTTTTATGGCTTCATAGTGACGGTAAGAGGACAAAAAATTGGCATGGAGAGAAAATTCGACTGTCTAAAACTGGATCATGCAAGACACCCCATTTCTAATAACCCTGGCAGCTTCTCCTTTCCTCTGACAGTCAACTAGGATTTCACAGGGGGGAAAAAAGAAAAAAATAGCATCAGTCATATCAAAGTATAGACTCAAATATCACCTTCATCTTTTTGAAGTACCAAAATGTGAAACTTACTGTCAAATTTTTCCACCCAGGATCATTATTTAAACGATCAGCTATGTAATAGCGAAGGCATTCAGCAAGATTGTCCATGAACCTGGTTTCCTAAGTTGATAGAAGGAAATAAATTAAGCTATCATTTAAGAGTTAGCAATAGCCAGCAAAGTCTGAGACTACTTACTGGTGTAATACAGTTGCTGTCAAATCTTTCTTTTATTTCTTCTGGAGGAAGAAAGCCACCTAGAGAAAAAGAGGCAATGTTTTGTTATCCCCATAAAAAGTGAGGTAAACTACTCAATATTAAGCCCAAACAACAAACACAGTAAGTTCAAATACAAAAAAATGAGAAGTATTGTCACTTGAGGAACAATGTTCCCCTTTCTGGGAAGAAAATAAGATTCCTCTCCTCAAATTTAAATAAAGCTTTAACATAAGTGTCAAACAATATATAGTACACAAAAGATACTATACTGTTATATAAAAATATAAAAATTATGATGTTCTTCCTAAGGCCCTCTGCAGCAGAATACACACACGGGTTAGGGATTCTAATTTGATACCAGTTCTTAAAATAAAGGTGCCTTAGAAAAACAAAATTAGGGCCAGCCTCGTGGCTTAGCGGTTAAGTGCGCGCGCTCCGCTACTGGCGGCCCGGGTTCGGATCCCGGGCGCGCACCGAGGCACCGCTTCTCCGGCCATGCTGAGGCTGCGTCCCACGTACAGCAACCAGAAGGATGTGCATCTATGACATACAACTATCTACTGGGGCTTTGGGGGGAAAAAATAAATAAATAAAAATTATAAAAAAACAAGAAAAACAAATTAAAATGCTGAATTTATCACAGCTTATGATAAGAAATAAATGATAAGAAATAAAAATATCAGCTAGAGGGATACAAAAATCCTATTTTTCCCTCTGTATCACTGATTAGCTTTTTCTCAAGACACAAACATATTTCATAACATGTTCAAGAAAGAAGACATCTTTAAAATCAAAGACAATCTGTTATAGATACAAACAGGTTTTAGAGTATTAGTATAACCTACAGCTAAAAGTAACTATATACTCGCATACTTCTAGCAAATTAAAATAACATAGAATGTATCATAATTGCAGGTTTGACCTGACTACACTATGGTATCTTTTTTCAACTTCCCAGTGTAATATCCTGAGCCAATAAATTGTGGCTTTCCTGGTCTGTCATATTGCCCTATGTAACAAAACACCAAACAAATCACTCTGCTACAACCACACCCCACCTCACACACAGGTGTCCTGGGAAAGAACCAGTCAGAGTGGGCATGAAGACCTCTTGACCTTTCTCCTCTCTGAGCTTTAGCCAACTCCTACCTATGTGCCCATCAGGAATTTCAAGGCTTTGAAGAATTGCAAAAATGGCCACATCCCACCCCTCCCCTCCTCAAAACTGAGAGAACCCTGGGTATCTCACTGCCTCGGTTCCTGCTACATCAATCTAGACTGACAATGTGTGTGACTTGGTGAAAGCCTGGAATATGGGTCACATCATCCCAGGCCTCCTCATGTAGACCTCTGAGTTCTAAGAGGAAGCAATAGGCAAGCTACCAAGACTGATTTGAGGAAAATGTTTACAGAATGGTAGCTTTCTAATAGCCCCCATTAGAAAAAAAGAAGTAAGAAGCACTTAAAATATTTCTATTTTACAGATACATAAAAGTTAGCAGAAGAGCTGCACTTGTCCTGAGAGGGACTGACAATCTGCTCTCCCTACCAGAACTGCCTCCTTGTATTCCCAAGTTTCTCTTTTACTACAGAATTTGGAAACAAATAGTGAAGAATTCCATTAACAACTTTTCCTCAACAGTGAACATAAATTTTCCTTGCATATTCTGGGATCCTAAGTAAATTAAAACCTTATCTATTTGTAAGAAAAAGTTGCCGCCCCTCCCCCTTCTGCATACATCTTATAAAAAGTCCACCTTCAAGATTCATTTTCTTTACCTTTTGCCAGTATTTCTTCCCTGACTCGCTGCTTCTCTACTGCTGCTTCCATTCCTTCCTTTGATGCTCTGAACCTCCTCGAACGCTGCTGGTTCATTTTAGCACGTGGTGCCTGAAAAACATGTATTTCATATTCACATAATATTATTCAGAATATTTGCAACTAAATCTGCACATTATTTTGAATCAGTTGTTTTTATAAAACTAGTACACTAAAATGGAAAAGGTAAGTAATATGTCTAATAATCCTTTCACGACAGACAGGAGATCCTGAGGACTTAAATTTGGACCAAGAACCTAAAAGCTGAGCTCAGTGAGTGACATATCAAATGGACAAACATCCTATGAAGCCACAGCACTTAACAATGCAGGCCCCACGACCTAATGCCAATTCCACTGGGTTATGGTGCTTCAAAGCACCCAAGAAGAAAGCTCACTTGACTCAAAGACTCAGCCAGCAGACAATGACTACAGAACCAGGATCAGGAAGAGCTTCCTTCTGTCCTTGCCTAAGAGGAAGGACGGTCTCCAAATGAGATGCACAATGCCCTATAAAAGCAAAAGAAAACTACTTGATCTGTAGGACCCCAAGGCACTTCCATTTTGTACTTCCCACAATAAGCTTCATAATCACCACTCTGTCTCTACAAGCACAGCAGGAGACAGGGAACAAGGTTTTTACCAAAAGTACTTTTAAATCACTCTAACCAAGTGAAATTTAAATCACTGGATAAACCTGAATGAAGTGAACTGGACTGTAAGGTTCTGAAGTTACTGAACTGAGTTTTGGGGTTGGAAGGGACTCTGAAGTATCCTGTCTACAAAAAATAAGTTCTTTTATATTCTCTTTTAAACAGTTCCCTTTTCTGTAAAATGAGACCACCTAATCTAATTCTTTCAAGCATCAAGTTCTATGATCTACATTTATATTGTAACAAAAAAAATGTTACAGACATGAGCACGTACACAACGCACACAAATATGTACATATTTTATACTTGATCTAGCAGTAAGGGCATACTGCAGTAAAGTTAAAAATTTTCTTCAAGAAACTTAGCTAATGTGAATTGGAATATGCTCCAAATAAGACATATTCCTGTTCCCTTTATTCTTTACTCCACTTTAACTACAACTTAACAAGTTATCAGGTAGCTAAGATTTTTCTTTGAGTAAAGAGAACCTCACAGAAAAGTTAATCTTCTTGGACCCAAAGTTTTCTGGATTTTCAAAATCATTCCATTAGCTACTACAATTGCAAAATCTAAAAGAAAAAGAGAATCTATTTGCATATGGCTAAATAAATTTAGGCTTATGATTTACCTTAATTTTCCTTGAACCCTGGTATATAGTTTGCTAATCAATTATAACCTAAGCTACTTGATATTATTACCATAGGTCAGTAAGTTATTCCCCTCTGAAGGTCCTGTGATGACTAATCACTGCCTATAGGATAAAATCCAAACTCCTGAGTGTGGCAGGTGAGGCCTTCTTCAAGTCATCACTCTACTTCCCTTTCCAATCTAAAACTCCTACAGTTGCCGAAATATGTCAGTGTGATCATAGGCATGGAGAGTGTGTTTACCTGCCACATTTGAGAAGCCCATAAGGTCCTCCCTCCCCATATCTGTCCCACCCATCCCCTTCTACTGCCCACCAATCTCCAATTATTCTTTATCCTTCAAGAAATGGGACAAAAGTCACCTCCTCTCTATCTTCCAACTCTCTTAGTAGCACTGACACCTTCTTCCCTCAACATGCTGCATGTGTTATCTAGTGCCTATAAAGTCCATAAATAACTAACCTCACTCATTTATCTAAGTCTCTGTCCCTTTACTGGTAAGCCCTTCAAAAGCAAGGGCAGTCACCAACATCCCCAGCATTTCACAGTACTTGGTACAAAACAGGCATAAAAAGTGTTTGAATGCATGACTGAAGGATGAGGCTTGCTTTCTCAAATTTACCACACTCAACATTTTTCTTTATTTAGCTGACTTTCATTCTAGACACTGGGAACACAGCAAAAACAAAAACGGAGGACTCTAAGTTAATTATTTTAGCACTTACCACTCCATCTATTGCCATGTAGAGAAGTCGTCTTGGTCTTACTATATTGAAGTCTGTCAATGTATTCAAAAATTGCAACCATCATTTTATCTTCGTTTTTTGGTGCTGGTCTATAATGATAAGCACACAATGTAATATAATATAGTACTCCTCTGTAACTGGTGATGTCAGTGACAAAAACAGGTTACATACTTGTCTTCAGGATGAGTACAGGGATGGATGATTCCATTCATATCCAAATACAGATTACCAAACTCCACATCATTTGGATTAGGTTTACTGGCATCAACAGGAATCTTGACACCATTGCATTCTTTTGGCTATGAGGAAATGAGAATTAATAGTAGTTTGATTGTTCAAGTCTGAAACTGATATAACCTAGGCTCAGTAAGTACCTGTGTTTCATTTCTGAATTGGAAATAAAACACTTTAAGCAATCTTTAAATTATAAGTTATCTTATTCCTTAAAGCAAACTGAAGTAGATATTTCATTTGTAGAAAGTAGACAGTTTCCAACACAAGTTAATCTTCTCTATGTGGGGGATAGTTATCAAATTTCCAAATCATTCAGTTGTCCAAGCGAGAGACCAGGGGAGTCATCTTAGAATTCTTTTCCCTTACCACCCATTCCAATAAGTCCTGTCAATTTAACATGAAAAACACTAACCACATCAGGGCATCAGCTCTCACCTACAAGACTGGAACAGTCTTCGTATGGACTGCCCACCTCTAGACTCTCCTGTCTCCAGCCTACCCTCTATGCTGCCAGAGTTTTTTTTCCTAAAATACAAATGTGGCTGCATCTTAATCTTGCCTGATTCTCCCAGTGATTCCCATAGCGGGTGTAAACCAATGAGCCTGGACCCATCCTAGTCTCCTGTCCCACCACGATATTGTTCAGGTCCACCCCATCTCGTCTAAGTTCCTGGAAAACGCTCTCATCTCTCAATGTCTTTGCACACTGCTTCCTCTCTATCAACACCCACTTCCTGAAATCTTAGTAATTTTCCAGGGTCAGACTCAGATCAAATGTCGTTCATTTTATAACGCTTTGTACTCATCTCCTAAGAAATTAATTGCTCTTCCTTCTGCATTTCCACACAATTTTGCTTATTCACTTGTAGCACTTCCATGGTTTTATAATTAATTTGTCATTCTAACCCAGCTACACTGTGCACTCTTCAAAAGGTAAGGACTGTGCCTTACTCACTCCTGGAGGCACTCAATTATACTTCTGTGATAAACATTACCTTTGTCTTTTTCTCCCAGAGCTTCAGCAGATGATAAGAATATGAGATAGGTTTTTACTGTTACTAATAGTAAAAGTCACTTAAAAAATAATAGTTCCCCAACACATGCAAAGCATCATTTGTAACAGCAAAAAACTGTGAACAATTTAAAAGCCCACTATGTACATGCTATATCATGGATGAACCTCAAAAACATTCTAAGTGAAAGCCAGTCATGAAAGACCACAAAAGATTCCATTTATATGATCCAGAATAAACAAACCAATAGAGACAGAAATAGATTAGCTTTAATCTGAGGGTAGAGGAAGTGGAAGGGAGATAGGAAGTAACCACAAGTGAGTACAACATTTCTTTTGGGAGTGATGTAAATGTCCTAAAATTAGATAATAGTGATTGTTGTACAACTCTGTATATATACTAAAAACCACTGAATTGTACGCTTTAAATGGGTGAACTTTATGGTATATAAATTATATCTCAATAAAGCTATTAAAAATAGATAAATAAACGGTCAACTTAATTAGGAAAAAAAAGAGCCCAAAGAATGCATTAATAAACTGTGATATGTCCATATAGTAGAATATCAAATAGAAGTGAGATTCAAAGAAATAGAGCTGGATGGTCACAAATATATTGCTAAGACAAAAAAGCAAGCTGCAGAAGAATACATACAGTATACCACTTATTCAAAGTTATCAAACAGATAAAACAATATTAGGTATTGTTCAGGGATGAATACATATGCAATGAAAGCAAAATTAGAAAAGCAAAGGAATGATAAACACCAATTTCAGGACAGTGGTTATCTTTGAGAGAGAGGGAAAGGAATGAGATTGAGCTTCAGTTTGGATTTACAATTGGGAAAAAAGGATATCAAAAGAGATTTAAGGGCAGAATAGGGAAGAAGCTATCAGACAGTGTTCCATACTCCGTGCTATGAATCAGGAAAGAGGGGTTCAATCAGAAGCAGTGAATGGGATAACTGGTAAGGAAAACAGGAGGTCAATTTTTGGGGGGTCTATTGAAAAAGATAACCTGATGACCCCCAAACATAACAAAACAAATTCTATGAAGGCAGGAGGCTCTCTGCCTATCCAACTAACCTCTACACTCCAAAGTCCACATTTTCCTCTCTCCTGCACCAAATAGACACCAGACTCAGGAGAATCCACACCCACTTTATTTATGCTCCCCAGGAAGCCACATAGTTAGTATTTTAGACTTGTTGGCCATATGACCTTAGTTGCAACAACTCATATCTGCCTTTGTAGAGTGAAAGCAACCATAAAGAATACAGACATGAATGGGTATGGCTGTGTTTCAGTAAAACTTTATTTACAAAAACTGTACACTGGCTTGCTAACCTCGGCCCTAGCGCCTAGCACACCACTAGGCATACTGTAGCTCTTCAACGGATGTTGCGTATAGCTACATGAGAATTTCTACTTCCACTCCCTAGAAAGTATAGCACGGGGAAGGGTGCATGGGGAGGTCCTAACTTTGAGAAAAGAGCTCCAGGCATTCCCAATAAGAAAACTGAACATACTTTCCTCTCAGGAGTTACTGTAGATATAGTCAACACATTAATTACGTAAACTTAGAGTTTCTTTCTTCAAGAGAAGATTTTGATGCTCACCAAAGGAACTCACTCCTCAAGAGCCTTGCCAAACACAAGCCAACGTGTCTCCTGCTGCATTAAAGAGATCCTCAATCAAAGGGCAGCTAAAAGGAGAGCCACTCTGAACCCTAAAAACAATTCATTTCAAAGAACTTTTCACTATCTCTTGGATTTACCAGATGATAAACTGAGCACACACTGCAGCCTTCCCTTTTTACTCCAAGACCACATGAAAGACTAAAAACAAACAAATAATCACAACTGCATAACTGTACTGGAATACCAGAAGAACCCTCTGCGGCTGAGAAACCATGAGGGATGCCTGAAATGTGGAAAACTAGATCTGACAAGATGGAGCACACAGCCTAAAACAGGCAGAGAGGAGTTCGGCAGCCGAGCAGTGGGAGAACACAAGAAGGCTCCAGGCCCAGACAGGGGGCTCAAGGGATAGTCTCTGGATGATCCATCACCACCAGCAGCAGGAAGAGCCAGGTGGGTCAACCCCTGCACTCTCCTCTCACCCCCTCAGGCCCCACGTGCAGCAGGCAACTGGAGACAGGATTCCCAGAAAACCCGGGTGCTTGAGTAGGAAAAGCAGCGCAGTACGCTGGCTCTCTAGCAGTTCCCCAGAGCAACAGGGCGCACATCCGCCCAGAGGGCTGGCCGTCCAGCAGTTCCGCCAAGCAGCAATCCCACTTCTCCTCCACTTCACGGAAAAAGGGAGGGATCTATTTATCCCTAATAGGCAGTTGGGAAATTATCCTATTTGTACACAAAGATGCCAAGGAATCAAGATAAAGAAGATATTTAAGGGCCGGCCCCATGGCTCAGCGGTTAAGTGCGCGCGCTCCACTACCGGCGGCCGGGGTTCGGATCCCGGGCGAGCACCAACGCACCGCTTCTCCGGCCACGCTGAGGCCACGTCCCACATACAGCAACTAGAAGGATGTGCAACTATGACATACAACTATCTACCGGGGCTTTGGGGGGAAAAAAAAAAAGGAGGATTGGCAATAGATGTTAGCTCAGAGCCGGTCTTCCTCAGCAAAAACAGGAGGATTAGCACGGATGTTAGCTCAGGGCTGATCTCCCTCACAAAATAATAAATAAATAAAACTGTTTAAAAAAAAAAGAAGATACTTAAAGAATTAAAGATGGTACAAACATGCAAATAGTGAGTCTGTATAAAAATACACTCCACAGGTTTTGAAATAAACCCCCAAAATGAGTTTCCCACCACCTTACTCTTCCAATCTTATAATAAGGCTTCCGGCTCCTCAAACGTAAAGCTGAAGCCACTCCTGTCAGTGACAGCTAAGCGTATGCATTTTTGTGTGAGCCTGCACAGTATTTAACAGCAGCATTAGAAAATCCTGAATCACGCCTGAGGTTCCACTGTAACATGAGTTCTCACTACTGGAAGTCAGATGCCAAACTACAGCATTTGGTTTTAGATTTCCCTTAAAGCAGCTTGGAACTCAAGAACTGCAGAACATGGGTGATATTTTGGGGAGAAATGGTCAAAAGGCTAAGGAAAATTTCAAATTGCAGTATTTTGGTTAAAAATTCAGGCCATAAATTCCGATACAGTTGCCAAATAGAAAATTTTAACATCTTTAGTGATTAGTATTTTTTCAAGTAGTATGTATCTTAGGTCCTCATTTTTATACCGTGTTAGTCAACAAGGACTATTAATTATCACTAACATTTACAAAGCACTAAAAATGTGATAGGCACTGTTCTAAGGGATTCTACTCATGGATTATTCCCCTCTCTCCTCACAAGAACCCTGTGAGGTACAGAGTAGCCCACTTATAAATGAGAACACAAATGCTGAGAGGGGTTAAGTGGCTTCTCCAAAGTCACACTACTGCCAAGGGACCCAGCAGTATGAATCAGAGCTGGGATCTTAACCAGTATGTTAGACTGACTGATTATAATTTCACTAGATTCAACATGAATTTATTGAACATTTATAATGTGCATCAAGGACTACAGCCAGTGCTACAGAGGACACAAAACATGTAAAACGTGTGAAATTGATCCTCGCTCTCTAAGACACAAGATAACACTGGAGAGATCGACTTCCAGCATGACAGTGTGAGTAGCTCTGCTCACCTGCTTCTCGGGGAAACTAGTGAATTTTTTTTAAAATAACACCATTTAAAGCCCTTGGAAACAGTCCTAGAGGAAGACAGCAATCTAGTCACAAAAACCTAAGAAAATTCAGCATTGACAATACAACAGAGCATGGAAAAGTTTCAACCTAAAGACACTCCCAAGAACAGTGCAAGTTGTGGTGAAAAGCAAGTGGGAAGAGAATCCTGGATCTAATGAAGATACAGCCCAGACTATAGGCCAGCTAGTTTGTAGGAGAGAACCAGGGAATGAGACAGCTGGGAAGAGCCCTCTTGGGGTTCGGACAAGTACCAAACATTAACCTCAGAAACTAATCCCCGGCAGGAGCCACTATTTGACTGGATTAGTCTGTAGAGGAATTCATGCCCCAGGGCACTGCTGAGAACAACACAGCAATGGGCCACAATTAGTGGAGGTTAACTGCTGGGTGTAATGAGGGCAAGAGTGGGAGAGAGTCCTACCTGTACCTGTCATCCTAGGGTGGCTCTGGGCATGCCCCAAACTGCACCACCCAGAGAAGCAATATCAGAGATCTAACACAGTGAGGAAGAAATACATCTCACTAAAATAATCCAGCTGGTATATAAACAAATAACAGTAACAAGCCCTGAAAGAGTCTGGGGGTGGGGGGCCAATACCCAGAGTTGCTACAATATGTTATCTAAAATGTCTTATTTACAGCAAAAAACTACCAGGCATGTAGAAAAACAGAAAAGTATGACCCACACACTGGGTAAAAGGCAGGCAACAGAAACTGCCTGTGAGAGCATCCAGATGTTAGATTTAACAGAACAGAGTTTAAAGCAGCTATTATAAGTATGTTCATAGAACTAAAGAGATGTACGTTAAAGAAGTAAAAGAAGTTATGATGACAATTTATATCAAATAGAGAATATCAACAAAGATAAAAATTACAAAAAAGAAACAAGTGGAAATTCTGGAGTTGAAAACTACAATAACTGAAATCAAAAATTCAACTAGAGGGGCTTGAAAGTACATTTGAATTGGCGAAAGAATTAGCAAACTTAGATACATTAATAGAATTTATGCAAGGTGAAGAGCAGAGAGAAATAAGAATGAAGAAAAATAAACAGAGCCTGATAGAAATACGGGACCAATTAAATGCACGAACATACACAGAACTGGGGTACTGAAAAGAGAGGAGAGAAAGGAGCAGAAAAAATATTCAAGGAAATAATAACCCCACACTTACCAAATTTATTAAAAAACAATAACTTACACATGCAGGAAGCTCTAAGAACTCCAAGTAAGATAAACACAAAGAGACCCACAAACAGACACATCAGAGTAAAAAATGCTGGAGGTAAAAGACAAGGAGAAAAATGTTTAAAAGAATCAAGAGGAAAAATGATGAGTCACTTACAAGGAAACCCAATAAGACTGACAGCTGGCTTCCAGGAGAAACAAAGGAGGCCAGAAGGCAGTGGGATAGCACATAGAAAGTGCTGAAGGAAAAAACTGTTAACTAAGAATTCTATATTCAGGAAAGGTACTGTTCAAAAATGAAGAAAAAATAAAGACTTTGCCAGATAAACAAAAATTGAGAGAGAATTCATTGCTAGTAGACCTGATTTACAAGAAATACTAAAGAAAGTTCTTCAGGCTGAAAACAAGTGACCCCAGTAAAGGTAATTATACATATTTTTTATCCTTTCTATTCTTAACTGATTTAAAAACCAATTGTATAAAATAATATCACACAACGTATCATGGCTTCAAATGCACAATTTAATATAAGTGTAATATATGTCCTATAACAGCCCAAAAGGAGGTGGATGGAAGCAAAGTTGCAATGAGCTAAGGAAATGACTGCAGATGGTAAAATGATAATTATAACAATGCAATGTTGAGTTTGTAACATTAACAGATATAATACATATAACAACAATACCAAAAAAAAGGGAAAATGGGAATCAAGCTGCATAGCAGTACAGGTTCTGCATATTACCCAAACTCAGCTAGTACAGATCTAAAGCTGATGAGACGTGTATAGTAAACCCCAGAGCAATGACTTAAAAAAATTCCAAAAAAAAAAAAAACTAAAAAACAGATCACTAATGAAATTAAAATGCTACATTAGAAAATACATATAGAAAACAAAAACTAAAATGGCAGATGTAAATCCAACTATATCAGTAACATTAAATATGAATAGATTGAACAATCAAAAGGGAAAGATTGTTAGATGGGATTTAAAAAAAACACGATCCAACTATATGTTGTCTACAGGAGACACACGAGAGTCACAGAGACAAAAACACTGAAAGTAAATGGATGGGGAAGAATATCATGCAAACAGCAACCACAAGAAAGCTGGAGTGGCTGCACTAACATCAGACAAAATAGACTTTAAAACAAGAATACTAGAGAGAGTGACATTTTATAATGATGAAATGGTCAATAGTTCAAGACATAACAATTAAAAACATATATGCATCTATTAATGGAGCATTGAAATACATGAACCTTTTAATAGAAATGAAAACAGACAATTCAACAATAGTTGGAGACTTCAATACCCCACTTTCAATAATGTATAGAACAATTAGACAGAAGATCAACACGGAAATAGACGACTTGAACAACACTACAAACCAACCAGATCTAACAGACTTCTACAGAGCACTCCATCCAACAACAGAAGATACATTCTCAAGTACATAGGGAACATACTCCAGAACAGATCAAATGTTGGGCTATAGAACAAACCCCAATAAATTTAAAAGCATAAAAATAATACAAAGTATGTTCTCCAACCATAATAAAATAAAATTAGAAATCAATAGTAGGAATAAATTTGGCAAATTCATAAATATGTGGGAATTAAACAACACATTCATGAATAACCAATGAGTCAAAGAAGAAATCTAAAGGGAAATCAGAAAACGCTGGTTCTTTGAAGAGATCAACACAATTGACAAACCTCTGTCCAGTCTGACCAAGAAAAAGAGAGAAGATTCAAATTACTTGAATCAAAAACAAAAGAGAGAAAACAACACTAAGATATCACCTCACGCCCGTTAGGATGGCTATAATCACCAAGCCAAAAAACAACAAACACTGGAGAGGATGTGGAGAAACAGGAACCCTCATACACAGCTGGTGGGAATGCCAACTGGTGCAGCCTCTATGGAAAACGGTATGGAGATTCCTCAAAGAATTAAAAATAGAGATGCCCTATGATCCAGCTATCCCACTACTGGGAATCTATCCAACGAACCTGAAATCAACAATCCAAAGGGCCTTATGCACCCCTATGTTCATTGCAGCATTATTCACCATAGCCAAGAAGTGGAAGCAACCTAAGTGTCCCTCGACTGATGACTGGATCAAGAAAAGGTGGTATATATATACAATGGAATACTACTCAGCCATAATAAAGACAAAATCGTCCCATTTGCAACAACATGGATGGGCCTGGAGGGTATTATGTTAAATGAAGTAAGCCAGAAAGAGAAAGACAAACACTGTATGATCTCACTCATATGTGGAATATAAACCAACACATGGACAGAGAAAACTGTATTGTGGTTACCAGGGGCAATGGGGGTGGGGGGTGGGCACAAGGGGTGAAGGGAGACATATATATGGTGATGGACAAACAAAAACGTACAACCCAAAATTTCACAATGTTAAAAACTATTAAAACATCAATAAAAAAAAAGACAAAACTGGAAGAAAAAAAAAAAGAGAGGACAAGATTACCAACCTTACAGAAACAAAAAGGATTATAAACAAATACTATGAATAATAGTACACAAATTAGATAACTTAGATGAAATACACAAATTACTAGAAAAACACAAACTACAAAAATGACTCAAGATAATCTGAATAAACCTATAATAAGTGAAGAGATTGAATTAGTAATCCACAAACTATGCACAAAGAAAAGCCCAGGCCTAAATGGTTTCACCGCTGAAATCTACCAAACACTCAAGGAAGAATTAACACCAATTCTTCCAAAAAAAAAAAAAAAGAGGAAGAAACACTTTCCAACACATTTTATGGGACTAATATTACCCCGATACCAAAATCAGACAAAGATGTCACAAGAAAGCAAAACTACAGGGGCCAGCCTGGTGGCGTAGAGATTAAGTTTGCACGCTCCACTGTGGCGGCCCGGGGTTCACACGTTTGGATCCCGGGTATGGACTGATGTACCGCTTGTCAAGCCATGCTATGGCGGTGTCCCATATGAAAAAAAATAAATAGAGGAAGATGGGCACGGATGTTACCCCAGGGCCAATCTTCCTCGGCAAGGAGAGGAAGATTGGCAACGGATGTTAGCTCAGGGCTAATCTTCCTCACCAAAAAAAAAAAAAGAAGAAAGAAACCAAAACTACAGACTAATATCTCTTACGAACATGGATGTAAAAGTCCTCAACAAAATACTAGCAAACTGAATCTAGCAATATATAAAAAGAATTATACACCATGACCAAGTGGGATTTATCCTAGGGATGCAAAGTTGGTTTAACATCCAAAAATAATTAATGTAATACATCATACAAATAGAATGAAAAACAAAAAATCATAAGACCATCTCAGCAGATGTAGGAAAAAGCATTTGACAAAATCCAACACACTTTCATGATTTAAAAAAAAACTCAATAATCTAGGAACAGAAGGGAAGTTCCTCAATATAAAGGGCATCTACAAAAAATCTCCAGTTAACATCATACTTAATGGTGACATACTGGATGGTTTCCCTTTAAGATTAGGAACAAGACAAAGATTTCCACTCTTGCCATTTCTATTCTAAATTGTAGCGGAGGTTCTAACCAGGGCAATTAGGCAAGAAAAAGAAATAAAAGGCATCTATATCGGAAAGGAGGAGGTAAAACTATCTCTATTTGCATAAAGTGATCCTGTATATAGAAAATCCTAAGGAGTCTACCAAAAAACTATTAGAAGTAATAAATGAGTTCAGCAAGGTTGCAGGATACAAGATCAATATACAAAACCCAATTGAATTTCTATACATTTGCATTGAAAAACCCAAAAGTAAAATTAAGAAAACAATTCCATTCACAATAGTATCCAAAACCAGGAATAAATTAACCAAAGAAATGCAAAACTTATACTCTGAAGTTGATTCTAAATTCATACGGAATTCTAAGGCAACAAGCTACAACTAACAAAACAATTCTGAAAAAGAAGAATAAATAGTGTAAGACTCATACTTCCCAACTGCAAAAGTTACTACAAAGCAACAGTTGTCAAGACAGTGTGGTACTGGTACAAGGACAAACATACAGATCAATGGAACAGAACTGAAAGACCAGAAATAAACCTATACACCTATGGTCAACTGATTTTTCACAAGGGTGCCAATGGTGCTGTGACAATTGAATAGCTATATGCAAAAGAATGAAGTTAGACCCTAACCTTATCCCATAAGCAAAAGTTTACTCAAAATGGATCATACACTTCAATTGAAGAGCTAAAACTATAAAACACTTAGAAGAACACACAGGCATAAATCTTCATGACCTTGTATTTGGCAATGGACTCTTAGATCTGACACCAAAAGCAGAAGCAACTAAATAAATGAATAAATAAGTTAAACTTCATCATCAAAATTAAGAACTTTTATGCTTCAAAAGACACTATCAAGAAAGTGGAAAGACAATCTAGAATGGGAAATAATATCTGGAAATCATATATCTAATAAGGACCTTGTATTCGGAACATATATTAAAAAGCTCTTGGGGCCAGCCCAGTGGTGTAGTGGCTAAGTTCGCGCGCTCCACTTTGGCGGCCCAGGGTTCATGGGTTCTGATCCCAGGCACAGACCAAAGTACCGCGTCTCAAGTCATGCTGTGGCTGCGTCCATATAAAGTAGAGGAAGACGGGCACGGATGTTAGCCCAGGGCCAATCTTCCTCAGCAAGAAGAGAAGGATTGGCAACAGAAGTTAGCTCAGGGCTGATCTTCCCCACCTCCTCCCCCCAAAAAAACTTCTTACAATTCAGTAATAAAAAGACAACCCAATTTAAAAATAGGCAAAGAATCTGAACAGATATTTCTCCAAAGAAGATATACAAATGGCCAATAAGCACATGAAAAGATGCTCAGTATCATTAGTCATAAGGGAAACGCAAATCAAAACCACAATAAGATACCACTTCATACCCACTACAATGGCTAAAATTAACAAGTTAGATAACAAGTGTTAGTGAGAATGTGGAGAAACTGGAACCCTCAAACACTGCTACAGGAATGTAAAATGTTGCAGCCACTTTGGAAAATAGTCTGGCAGTTTCTCAAATAATTAAACATAGAGCTACCATGTAACCCAGCAATTCTACTCCTAGGTATATATCCAACAAATGGAAACATGTCCACACAGAAACTTGTACATGAATGTAACAGCATCACTCATAATAGTCAAAAGGTGGAAACAACCCAAATGTCCACTGACACACAAACAGATAAACAAAAGTGGTATATCCACACAATGAAACATTATTTGGTCATAAAGAAGAATGAGATACTGACATATGCTACAACATAAATGTACCTTGAAAATATAATGCTAAGTGAAAGAAGCCAGCCAAAAAAAAAAACCATATACTATATGATTCTATTCATAGGAAAGTCAGAATAGGGAAATCTATAGAGACAAAAAAGTAGCTTAGTGGTTGCTTAGGGATGGGGTAAACAGGGTAGGGGATAAAGGGATGGTAGCTGAAGGGTTCAGGCTTCTTTTTGAGGTGATGAAAATATTCTAAAATTTACTGTGGTGATGGTTACACACATCTGTGAATATATTAAAAAAACCCACTGAATTATAAACTTTAAATGGGTGAATTGTATGGTATGTGAATCATATCTCAATAAAGCTGCCTAAAAAATGTAGCAGCCAGCTCCAAAAAAAAACCATCATAGTGAAGAAAGCAGAATGTAGGGTCAGGGAGCAACATCGCTTTTGTTCATCATTAATCCTTCCTGCCCTTAAAGCCATGCCTGCATGTTTGCAAAAAAAAAAGGACTAAATGAAGTAGACGAGTGACAGGAAAAAAGCAGGGTAGGAAACCTGGATTTCACCACATGAAAAGAGCACAATTCTACACTATGCAATGTCACCAAAAATTAGACATAAAAATATCCTCACTTATACCTGGACATACAAACTACTAAAAACAAACTTACCAAATAAATTTCTGAAACATCAAATGAGTCTGTGTTAAGGCACTGTTTGAAGAACTTAACTTGTATTAATTGATTTAACCCACACAACCACCCTATGTGGTACATATATAGCTGATCTTCATTATTTACAAGTTCCATATTTGTGAATTCACCTACTCACTAAAAGTTTTTTGGAATCCCAAATCAGTATTTGCAGCATTCTCATGGTCATTCGCAAACATGAGCAGAGCAGTGAAAAATTTCAGTCTATCAACACACACGTTCCAGTTGAGGTCAAACAAGGTGACACTCTGCCTTATTTCAGCTCTCATACAGAAATGACCAGAGGATAGAGATGGTAGGGAGCAGTGTGGTGTAATGCAAGAAGCTCCAGTTCTTTCGAGTTTAGGAGAGTTTAAGTCATTTTCCCAAGATCAGAAAGCTAACGAATGGAGGACTGCATGAGCCAAGGACACAAAGTGAAGAAATTGATGGTTGAATGAATTAATAGTTAAAAGGCTAAAAAAAGAGATAAAACGAGATCATAAAAAATACTTAAACCAAAAGAAGAAGAAATGGAGAACGGAAACAAAAAACAGATGAGACAGAAAACAAACAGTAAGATGACAGATTTAAATCTAACCATATCAATAATCACATTCAACGTAAATGTTCTAAATGCCCCAATTACAAGGCAGAGATTGTGAAAACAGTGTGGCAGTTCCTCAAAAAGGTAAACATGGAATTACCATATGATGTAGCAATTCCACTCATAGGTATATACCCAAAGAAATGAAAGCAGGAATCACTCACAGGTATACACCCAAACCATTGATGTGGCATACAGATACTGGTCCACCAATGATCACAGCAGCATTATTCACAATAGTCAAAAGGTAAAAATAACCCAAGTGTCCAAACAAAATGTGATAAACACATACAATGGGATATTAGTCAACCTTAAAGATGAATGAAACTCTGATATATGCTAAACATGGATGAAACTAGAAAACATGCTAAGTGAAATAAGCCAGACACAAAATGCCAAATACTATATGATTCCACTCATCTTAGGTACCTAGAATAGGCAAATTCATAAGACAGAAGGTAGGGGAGAAGGCAGAAGGGGGAATTATTGTGTAATGGGTATAGAGTTTCTGTTTAGGATGATGAAAAAGTTACAGAAATGAGTCACAATGGTTTCACAATATTGTAAATGTACTTAATGTCACTGAATTCTAAACCTTATAATGGTTAAAATGGCAATTTTTATGTTGCGTATATTTTGCCACAATAAAAAAAAAAGGGCAGAGATCATCAAACTATAAAAAAGCAAGACCCAAGTGTATGTTGCCTACAAAAACAAACACTTTAAATGTAAAGACACAAACAGGCTAAAAGTAAAAGGATGGAAATAGAGCATGCTAGCACTAGTCAAAAGATCTGGCTACATTAATATGGGACAAAGTAGACTTCAGAGCAAAGAATATTACCAGGGATAAAGAGGACCACTTTATAATGATAAAGGAGTCCATTCATCAAGAAGACATAACAATCCTAAGCATTTATGTACCTAATAAAAGAGCTTCAAAATGCAAGGAGCAAAAAACAATGGAACTAAAAGAAGAAACAGACAAATCCAAAAAATTATAATAGGAGACTTCCACACCCCTACCAATAATTGACAGAACAAGGAGACAGAAAATCAGTAAATGTTGTTCAAGTCTTTCATATCCTATCAACAAACGTGATAACATTTATAGAACACTCCACCCAATAACAGCAGCACATAGATCCTTTTAAAGTCAAAATGAAACATTTACCAAGACCACATCCTGGGACATACAACAAATCAGATAAGCTTTTAAAAGATTCAAATTATGCAAAGCATGTTCTCTGACAGGGGAACTAAATTAGAAATCAATAACAGAAAAAAAGTCTGGAAAATCCCCCAAATATTTGAAAATTAAATAATACTCTTCTAATAACACGTCATAAAATTTTTCTTGTTTGATTAGAAATTTGTCAACTATCCTTTTTTTCTATAACTGTTCAGCGTAAGGAGCCAGCACAGTTTACTTAAATCATCCCTCATTTATGGACATTTAAGTTATTTCTGACTTTTTTTTTTGCTATTATAAACAGTATTGTCTTGAACATCCTTGTAGGTAAATTTTCTTCCACATCTGTGGTTATTTAATCATAACACTAGGCATGAAATTGCCTGACTCAAAGGGTAGGTTGGATTGTAACACTTTTAGTGTATATTGCAAATCGTTTTCCAGAAAAGTTATTTCCATTCACAAGAGTGCTTGTTTACCTCCAGCCTTGCCAGCATTAGGGTTTATCATTTTTGTTGTTTTGCTGATTTAATAGATGACATACACTATCTCGTTATTTTACCTTCATATATATTATTCTATCATACAGAGGTGGGACTTTTTCGTATTCTTATAGAGCATCTGTGTTTCTTAATTTCACCATTCAACTAATGTTCATTTTAAGAACCCACCCAAACCAGACATTGTCTAGGTTTTATTGTCAGTAACCTAATGATGGTCCCTTGTTTGTTTTCCCGTCAGAGTCCAATCCTTCATCCATCTTAAATATTTTTTTCTAAAAATTACTTTTTAAAAATTAGTGCAAAAAGTTAGAATAAAGTTAATGTATGCCATGGCAAGAATAATTAAGCATTAAAAAAGGAAACACCTGAAAACTAATTCCTTCTCTCTTCCCTGACTCCTCAGGTCCCCAGATCTCTCCCACCTCAAGCAACCATTATCACCTGAATTGAGCTTCCTTCCAGAATATTCTATACTTACACATCCATCTTCTATTACATAAATGACAGGACACTGTACATATCATTCTGCGCTTGGTTTTTTCCACATAATAGGTAGCTTATTTCATATCAGTACTTAAGGTTAAAAACAACTAACAAAAATGTTTATTTTGTGCCAGACATTGTTCTAAGCACCTTTAGGTCTAATGCTATCTCATTAATTGGTAGAACAAGCTTATAGGGTAGGCATTGTGTTGTCATCCTTATCTCAAAGTGAGGAAACTGAGGCATAGTGATGTTAAGTAACCTACTAAGGCCGCAAAGTTAGTGAATGGATCAGAATTTAAACACAGGCAGTCTGACCCAGAGCCTTACCCACTATAGTATATTGTCACTCTCATCTCATTTTAAAAAACAGTTGTATAATCTGATTTCTGTCTCTATGGATTTGCCCATTCTGGACATTTCATATAAATGGAATCATATGCTATGTGGACTTTTGTGACTGGCTTCTCTCACTAAGCATGATGTTTTCAAGGTTCATCCATGTTGTAGCGTGTGTCAGTGCTTCACTCCTTTTCATGGCTGAGTAATATTCTGCTATATGGATGGACCACGTTTTGTTTATCCAGTCATCTGTTGATGGACATTTGAGTTGTTTCTAATTGGGGGAGAAGGAAATGGGGGATGACTGCTTAATAGGTACGGGGATTCTTTTTGGGGTGATAAATGTGTCTGGGAACTGGATAGTGGTGATGTTTGTACAACACTGTGAATGTGCTAAATACCACTGAATCGTACTTTAAATGGTTAAAATGGTGAACTTTATGTTATGTGAGTTTTACCTCAGTAAAAAAAAGGCTTCATGGTATTTCATTGTATGGCTTCATTGTTCATTTAACGTGTTCTAAAATCTTGGACACATGGGTCCTTCTCGCCTTTCATTACTAATGAAAATATTGCATTAAATACATGTGTCCACACATCTTTGTGCCGATGTGTATCTGTAGGCCAATAGCCTTTTAAATGCCTATAGGATTCGATTTCCCTACACCTAGGCTTGGAGGCTCCACCCCACGTTTATTTCCATCTAGGTGGTGGGTCACATGGTGGCAGCCTCAGACCATTCCTGAGAGTGTGTCCCATGAGGACAACAGCCACCTCCCAGAACCTTATCCTCTGCAAATCTTCTCCTCCAGGTTATTGACATTCAAGGCATTTGCCCAGCTCTTCATCTTGGGGAGCTCCCGGGTGTTGGGCATTTTCCAGATTGGACCCTTGGCTGGTATCATGGCCTACCTGTTCACCATCATCAACAGCCTGCAGGGGGCCTTCATCTTCCTCATTCACTGTCTGCTCAACCGCCGGGTATGTAGCTGCTGCCCTCGCTGTCCCTGATGCCCCTCCTTCCAGGGGACATGCCTGTGCCAGCATACTTCCCTGCATCTGGGAGTGATTCATCTCCCCGTGATGTGTCTCCATCTCCAGGTACGGGAAGATTACAGAAGATGGATTACCAGGAAGACCACACCCGGATCCCAGTCCCAGACATCAGGGGTCATACTGACATCCTTTGCCTTCACTTCCAAAACGGTGAGAGACTGTGTGTTTTATGAAGGTTCTGGTCAAACAGAATACTTGCTTCTTAGCAATCCCAACACCACCATGTGTTGAGTGTCTACTGTGAGTTAAGTGCGTCCATGTACATTAGCTCATTTGATGGAGGGTGGGGTTTAAGAGTGGAGGTTCAGGAGCCAGGCTGCCTAGGGTTAAATCCCAGCTCTGCCTCTTAGGAGCTGTGTGATCTAAAAAAGATAAACTCATGGGGGCTGGCCCCATGGCCTAGTGGTTAAGTTTGGTGTGCTCCGCTTTGGTGGCCCAGGTTTGGCTCCCAGCTGCAGACCCACACCACTCGTCAGTGACCATGCTGCTGCAGTGCCCCACATACAAAATAGAGGAAGACTGGCAACAGATGTTAGCTCAGCGTGAATTTTCCTCAAGCAAGAAAAAAAAGATAAAATCGTGACTCATACAGATATAAAATGAGCATACATTAATTTTTGGATTTTATTCCACTCATCAATCAGTGAAAGAACCAGGCAGATGTTATAACTGGCTCAAAAGAGAACACAAAGAACAGACATATATGTATATAATATATAATATATGCAATGTATACAACGTATACATAATACATCATACACATAATGTATACAACGTATACATAATACATAAAACACATATAATGTATACAACGTATACATAATACATAATATACATATAATATGCATACAGTGTATACATGATATATATTATATATTGCATAATGTATATGCAATTTATCCAATGTATATCATGTATACATAATACATAATACACATATAATATATACAATGTATACATAATACATAATATATATTACATAATACATGTATATGTCTGTTCTTTGCTGTTCTCTTTTGACCCAGTTATAACATCTGCCTGGCTCCCTCATTCATAATTATATATACATAATATATATAATATAATGTTTAATTATATATTATATAATTATACGTATAATTATTAATATTATAAAATACATATAAAATTTCATATACCTATATGTTATATATGTATTACATATATATGCATTATAATACCTATGAATTATAATACATATATATAATTTCAGGAATATTGAAATGAATGTGCAAATGGACGCAAAACTGTTTTTTCCATGGAATTATTTTGCATCTCTGTCAGTTATTTAAAATTTACAGAATTGTAAAATATCTCCCACATAGATCAGAATTGGACAGCCTGGAGATGTGTGCTCTGACAATACATCATTTTCCATGGAAGTACTCATTTTTCTCTACACCATAGATCTCATCCAGTCTCACAGCCATAAACACCATTTATTAGCAATGACCCCAAAATATTAAACAATGTGCAGTCCAGCTCCTTCTCCTGAATTCTACACTCATATAACCAACCACCTACCAAGTGCCCCCACTGAGATGTCTAACAGATGTCACAAATATAACATGTTCCAATCTGAGCTTCTGATCCCCCACCTCTCATATCCATGGAGGGTTCCCTATCCTTCTATTGCTCAGCACAAGGCCATGGAGTTATCCTTGACTCTGCCTTTCTTCTTACCCTCCATCTCTGATCCATCAGCAAATCCTGTTGACCCTTCCTCAGAATGTATCCAGAATCTGATCGCCTGTCTGTTCCTTTGTTGCTTCTATTCTGTTCCAAGTCCTATTGTCTGTAGCCAGGATTATGGAAATAGCCTCATAAAGGGTCTTTCTGCTTCCCCTCTTGCCTTTTCCCTGCCCCACCTTTGGTCTGTTCTCCTTGCAGCAGCCAGAGGGCGCCTGTGAACTCCTGAGTCAGGTCACATCCCTTCTCTGCCTACAACCCTCTATGGCTCCCACCTTACTCAGTAAAAGCCAAAGTCCTCCTGATGGCCCACAAGGCCCTGTACGATCTGACCCTCTTTTCCTCCTTGACCTCATCTTCTGTTAATCTCACTTCCCTCTGCTCCACCCATGCTGGCCTGCTCAGGATTCTTCAGACACGTCAAGCTCACTTGCTCTTTAGGAATCTTGACCTGGATGCTCACTCTGCCTTGAATGTTCTTGTCCTGATACCCACATGGCCAACTCCCTCACCTCCTTCAAATCTTTGTTCCAATCATTTGTTATCAATAGTATTTCCTCTGGCAACTCGATTTCGTACTGCCTCCTTTTCTCCTACCCTGACATTCATGCTTCTCCTGCCTCTAATCCTGATTTTCTTTTCATAGCGCTTGCCACTTCCTAACATGCTATAACTTCCTTATTTATTTATGGTCTTCCATCTCACACTAGAATGTCTTATTTTTTCACTGACATATTCCAAGCTCAAGTAACTAAGATCCAGTGGCTTAATTAAATAGGGAATTATTTTTTTTGCAAGAATAGAAGCCCAGAGTTAGGTGTTGCTGGTATTGGTTCTATTGCTCAGTGGTATTATAAAGGATTTAGGATCTTCCCAGTTTTCCAATCCACTAGCAGCATGTTGGCTTTTCATCAAAATGTTTTTTATGGTTGCAAGGTGGGTGCCATAGCTCCAGACATCACGACCATGTTCAAGGCAGGAAGAAGAGGGATGGGGCAGAAGCAGCAGCCTCTCCTTTCATGCCTCTCCCTTTAACAGGAAACAGAAGCTTTTCCCAGAAACCCCTCAGCAGATTTCCCTTTCATCTAATTGGTCAGAACTGCATCACATGACCACTCCTAGTTACAAAAGAATTTGACAAAACAAGTATTTGGCTTTCTAGCTTCTAGAACGAGAGCTATCAGTGGTGAAGAGGTTAAGAATGGCTTTTGAGTTTGCCTGCAGTGCCTGCCATGCTAGAGATAATCACTGTTAACATTTTAAGGTTTATCCTTCTAGTCTGTGTTGCTATATTTCTCTCTCTCTGTATTTATAAGACCCATGCCCCTATAGATATGACCCCTGGGATCATGTTTGTACTAATCTTGGTACTGATTCCAGTTCTGATTTCTCTCTCACAGGGTTAAAGCTCTTTCTTGCTTTCAAATACGCTATGAAGCAACATTTGAGGACAGCAGGTGCCGGCAGGAGCTGACGCTGAAATCTTCTCTTCATGGCTTAATGTGGAATTGCAGATCTCACCAGCCCCAGGACTCTCTGGGTGATTCAGAGCACTGATGGGTGGGGCGTTCTTCCCACGTTCCATGCGCTGGTGAGAAACAAGACTTTCTGTTCCAGATTAAGATTTTATCTTCTATGTTCTGCAGCCCTTTGAATTTCCAGAGTTTTGAGGAAATAACAGATCCTAGTGCAATGGCATGACCAAGAACATCTGCCTACCGTTTTCTTTTCTCCTAAGTTCTTTGGCGTGTGGCTGCAAGCCTGCCTCTCCAGCACCTGTCACAGAGTATGGAAACGGCTTCAGGAAATGGCTTGTCTTCTGACCGACTGGCTTACCCTTTAACAAAGACTCCTCCTGGCTTTAAAGAAATGGCCAGTAAAACTGTAACGAGAGCCCCAGGGGATAAACAAAGCTCACTGACGTATAGGCTACTTTGGCACAAACACTTAAAAGAGTTATGTTGGTAAGCAGGAGTGTCAATGGAGCAGAATTCCAGCGTTTCACAGAGAGTTGAAGGACTTGATGACAAAGCCTTTGGAAATATTTTGGTTTCCTGGAAACTTTCGGGGAACCAACGTCTCCTTTCCTTCCAGGAACTGTTTTGTGACTTGGCTAGGATTCGCACTGCTCACAAAGTTATCATCACCCTGCCTTGCTCTTCGTCTCCCATAAAGTGTTGAGTGGCAAGGAGAGAAGAAGGAAAATTTAAAATGTACATGTCCTCCCTTCCATGGCCACTCTCCAGCCTGCCTCCTCAAAGTGTGGTCCGTGGACCAGAAGCATCAGCATCCCTTTGTTGGATAAACAGGATCTCAGGCCCCACTCCAGTTCTGCTGAACCAGAACCTGTGGTTTAATGAGATCCCCGGGGGATTTGTGTTGTGCGTGAGTGAATGCTTTAGAATATTCTTCTGTTTTCCATGCTTATAGCAGAGCTTGTTTTTAAAACTAGAAAGGAAAACATATTCTTGGCTTTAGGACTTTGCATCTGCCATTCTCTCTTCCTAGGACACCTTTCCTCAAAATTGGGCTAATTTTTGCCCTCTCTTTGAGTCTCAGCTTAGTCGTCACTTCCACCAGGAAGCACTCTTTAGATCTCTTCAAGTAGGATTAGATGTCACCTCTGCGTGTCCTCTAAGGCTTCATGCTTTCTAGCTCTGTATTATAATTTCTTTTCTTCCTGAGTGTCTCCAATTAGATTCTGAGCTCCATAAGTGCAGGGAAGTATAGTCAGTGGATTTTTCATAAATATTTTGAATGAAAGCGTGAATGAATGGTTACTCTCCATTTTGAAGATGAGCAAACTGAGGCTCAGAGAGGTTAAGTAACTTTCCCATCATTACACAGCTGCAGCGGGCTGAGCTGGGCTTTGAACTCTTGACCAGAGAGCTCCTCTTCCAGGCCACTAGTCCTTCTCCTTCTCTTTCTTTGACCCTAGGAATTCTTAGTTTGGGGATACAGAGAAAAGGCTATTTACTTTGAGTCAACTTATCATTTAGGATTCAGTTCGCTCGGTAATGATCCTGTGTTGAACAATTTGATCACAACATTAAACTTGATTGATGGAGGCTCAGTCTTTGTTATTTGTGGCAGCCACAATTTGGGAGAGGGGCTGACATCTGTTTACAAACAAGAGTTCATTTATGATAGGTTGGTCTTCGATGTTTGGCTTGTCCAGAGGGTTCAATATAGAGGTGACAATTCTAAGGGATATTGAAGGCATGATTTTTACCCATTGCCAATTGTGGTAGGTTAATTGCATCAATGCCTTCAAGAATGGTTTCCATGCCTCCACATCCCTTCCCTGTAACTTTGTAACCCTTCCTTCTCTGACTCTGGCTTGGTCTTGAGAGTTTATTTGGCCAACGGAATGTTAGCAAGCACGACTCAGAGGTTTCAAAATTGGGTGTGCATCCCTTCTTGCCCTTTGCATGATTTGTCTTGCTCACTCTTGCACCCCTGCCTCCGCCATAAGAACGTGCCCAGTCTAACCCGCTGGAGGGATGTGAGAAACATATGGAGGAGAGTTAAGTCATCCCTTTACACCAGCTGAGGCTGTCCTTAATCAGCCACCTAACCAACTTGTAGCTGACTGCAGTCACATCAGTGAGCCAAGTCAAGATCAGCAGACCTGCCCACCCAACCCATCAACTCAGGAGCAACAATCAGGTATCATTATTTTAGGGCACTGAGTTTCAGGAGTGGTTTGTTATGAAGTGTTATTTGTGGCAATTGCTAACTGATACAGCAGCCAATGGATTGTCAACATTTTGCATTTGATTGCAACACTTTGGAATATACAAAGAGGAGGATTTGCATCTATATTTCCTCTTAGCTATCAAGATCTATAAATCTATAATGCTTGAATAAAGTTCTTTCTGACAGAAGACTTGCACAAGGCATTGTCTATCTCTATTACAGTGTTACATGTTGGTTTAAAATACAATCGTGTTAAGGAAGTCTATGTTTCTAAGGTAAGTGAAAGCTGTAACCTCCAAAATAAGGATCTTTCTTAATATAAACATCAAGCTATGCTTGGTACGTTCCTTTACCCCCATGGCCTCATATGCCTCCACTAGAGACAGAAAAGACACTTAGAATAAAAACTGAATGGTTCTCAAATCCCATAAATATAAAGTGAAATAACTCCGTCCTCTTATAATCCAAATAATTTATGGTGTCCAAAAAAAGACAGATCCATTCATTCAAGAAATATTTATTGACCACCTAAAATGTACTTTTCCCTCCTAAACCATTAAACATCATTGAAAAAAAATTAAAAAATTGAAAAGCAAGGATATTAGAACATAAAATATTATTTTAAATTTAAATATTTTATTTTTCCCCAAACCAGAATTTATTAAAATTTGACTTTCTTGATTTTAATGGAAGAAAATTCATCAATAATTTATCAAAATCAATTTCTAGAAAAAAATTAACCATTAAAAGTACATTGAAAAAGTATATGTAGGGGCTCACATTTTTCCTTTTGTATCAGGTTCCATTATGAGCCCAGCATAGCACTGTCAGATCTTGGATTTGGATATTTTGCTTATCATGGATTTTTCTTGCATTGATTTTGATATTTTTAAAAATTGCATTTACATGGTATTTATCTTGATTTTTTTTGATGCACACTTAAATTTCGTGCCTGAGACGAGTGCTTCCCTCCCCTCCCCCCAGTGCTGGCCCTGATCGTGATCTTTTGATTTACTGAGGAAGATTCTCCCTGAGCTAGCAACTGCTGCCAATCTTCCTTGTTTTGTATGTGAGCTGCCACCACAGCATGACCACTGACAGACGAGTGGTGTAGGTCTGCACCTGGGAACCAAACCAAGGCCACCGAAACAGAGCACGCCAAACTTAACCACTAGGCCACTGGGGTGGGCCCTGGTCATGATTTTTGGGGGGCAGATTCATACTGGTTTTTCAGGAAGTGGGACAACATCCTTGGCACCCCTTGCTTAAAAACACTTGAGTATTAATAATGCTGTATTAGTCACACCCACCTACATGGAAAGAGAAAACCATAACATAGTGCCAGATATCTCATGGCTACACAGAAAGTTATCCTCAGGGTGACACAGAACAAGTATGCCCATGTTATTTTAAAACCTTTATTTTTCCCACTTGTCATATTGTGAACATCTTTTCAACTCATCGAACCTCTTAGAACTTCAGTTTTTTCTCGAGAGCTGCACGGTATACATGTGTCCTAATGTATTTAGCCTGTTTTTGCATCATTTCCAACTTTTTAGTACTATAAACTATACCGTAATGAACATCTTTGAGCTAAATTTTAAGCACTCTTCTAGTTAAATGCTTTTAAAATTAGTGGTAGGTTATCAATGAGAGGAAGCTTATATGTCTTCCTTAATGTCTGGTTGAAGAAAAACATTAGTAACTGCACAAATCTATCAAACTTTCACAAACTGTCCAAAAGCAAATCATTAGAAATATAGTAATTTGAAGTTTACTTAAGCTCTACTCATAGAAAATCTTTCCATCCTCAGTTCTAAGTCATCTGGTTGCCTCCCTGCCTTAACATTTCTGTTCTGTTGTGCCTAAAGTTATCAATCTTTTATTTGTGATACTCAGCATGCTGGATTATAATCAGATGCTCATGTGTTTTTGTGCCCCGCTATCCTATGAGTTCCTTGTCATTTATCTCTGCACGCTTATGACCCAACAGAAGATTAGGTTCACGGATTGGATCAATAATGTTTATTTAATGAATGCATCAAGGAAAGAGTGTGTCAATCTACCACACAGCAACAGGACACTGTTCTCTATTCTGCCCCCTGAAGGACACCCCTTGATTTTACAGATAATGTCATGCTCTTGCAGAGTCACCCAAAGACCCTTTTTTCTTAATATACCTTAATTTTATCTATTTATTTATTTTTCCCCCACAGCACCAATGGATAGTTGTATGTCATAGCTGCACATCCTTCTAGTTGCTGTATGTGGGGCGTGGCCTCAGTATGGCTGGAGAAAGCGGTGCGCGCCTGGGATCCGAACCCTGGCCGCCAGCAGCAGAGCACGAGCACTTAACCACTAAGCCACAGGGCCGGCCCAAGACCCTTTTGTTTAAGTTTCCAATAACAATAAGTCTGTGCTAATTCCATTACGAACACTGCTATTTCTAAAACGACAATAACCAACTTAGGTCAGCTTCCCTAAAAGCAGAGCCTGCGACAGGGATTTTGGTGCCCATGATTTATTGAGGGAGTGCTCTGAGAAGAGAGAAAGTACGGGAAGAAGAAGGAGTGGAGCAAGGCTGTGGTCTCAGCTGGAAGCTACTTGCAGCCTGACCTCACTGTGAGCTCTGGAGCATGAATTGTACCTCAGCGTTGGTCCCATTTTGAGGCACAGGGACCAGCCTGTTTTGTCCCTGTGTCAGTTAATTATTGGCTGCGTGCTGCCCCCATGGTGGTGGGAAGATGTATAACAACTCCCCTTTGGCTGAGGCCAATTTTCTGGAGAAGGGGACAGCTGGCCCAAAAAGGGGACTAGGGAGAGCCACCAACAATATTGACTATTTCGCCCCATCCTTGTGACCACCAAATATGAAAAAGTCAGTTGTATCAATAATTCAGATACTTGCTTGAAGCTCATTGGAATGAGATTTCGAACTGCATTAAAACAACTTGTTTCAAGTGATGCTGCAAACATCTTAGGCCTTCCAGTAAAACCTTCCTCTTACTAAAGATCTTAAAGATTATTTACTGTTACCATTTGGCTTTATTGAGTCTAGAATGCAATGGTTTTTATATTTCCAAATATACCTCTAATAAAGTACTTCCATCTTTAAAAAATATGAAAAGTGTCAGAAAGTGACATTCCTAATTCTTATCTTGGGAGGGGGCATACCTTCTATTTGAAATCCTATAATGTACAACACCCAATAGTACTTGCCATTACTCCCTGAACATTACATCGCTTTATTATCGATATTTAATCTTTGTTACGTCCCACTTCTGTGACCCTACTTCATGGGTAATTCCCAGCTTTAATAAAAGTATCCACTTTATGTGCATTTTGAAACTCTCAAGCTGCGTCTGCCAGTGCTACAGATATGGGCTGGCTCAATTTGCCTGGCTAGCTTTTGACCATGGGATCTCAGACTGTCTTCCTTCCTCTTCCCTATTTCTCATAAAAATCCCTCTTTGGGAGTTTGTGGGTTTTGCTGAAGTAGCATCTGGTCTCTGCTCCCCATCTTCCTCTTCTCTGACATCCTTGTCAAAGTCCCTCATATGCCTTCCCCAAGTTTCTGCCCAGCTCAGCACAGCGATATTTGCTTGTGGCCAGGTCAAGCCCACAGAGTGCCGAGAGTCATCCTGACCTGTGCCGGAAGAAGCAGGTTCTCTCCCCAGCTTGGGGCTGCCATTGTCTCCCGAGCTTGAAAGCAGCTGCCCTTGGGCATGGAATCACTTCTGACTCATAAACACCATGGCACCATCTCTCATTCTATCCCTTCACTTAAGGGGCCACCAAATAGCCACTTAGGTCTGCTGGACACATGGACATTCTCCACCCTTCTGTCTTCTCTCTCTTTTCCTTCCAGTGGAATCTTCTCAAAACCTCCATGCATATCGACTCATGCAGGTAGGTGTTTTGGAGGCGTTATAAGGGTGTATCTCAATCGTTTGCCAGAAGCATCTAAATTCTACCTCTTGTCCAGCCCAAACACCCTGTGACAAACAGAGGAGAAACCCAGGAGGCTTCGAGATGTTAAGGAATCGTCCCGATGTCATTTATTCATCCTGTGAATATTTGTGAAGTATCTATTGTCTAGAAACTGGGGCTGTGATACTAAACAAGACATACATCGTCTTTCCTTTCATGGAACTTACATTCTAATGGTGGGGGGAGACCCAATAAACAAGTAAATAGATATTAAAGTGAGCTGGATATCTTCCACTGACCCCTCCAAATCCATCCAGTTGGATGCTGGAATGCTGACACCTTTGGAGTATGACAATGGACTTCCTTGACCTCTGCCTTTCAGTTGGTTTTGGCCAGTGGGAAACACCAACAGGATATCAGAAAAATGGAGGAGAGAGAGGTCAGAGTATTTATTCTCTTAGCTCCTTCCCTGTGAGTCACCATGAGCTGTCTGTCCCTTGAATGAAGACCACAGCTCCAAGATGTGGTTCACCAAATCTTATCAATTACAATTTCTTATCCTTGTCCATTCTGATATTTTCTCAATAGCATTACATGCAGTTCCTAAACATCTTCAGCCTATCCTGTGATTTTATTTCCACATAGAATAAAAAGAAAATTTAGAAAGCTTCAGTTAGGACATTTGCACAATTAACATCCATACTTTTTGTATGAATTACATCATGTCGTGCTCTCCCCACTAGCATTTTGCATGATCACCACAGAAATAAAAAAAAAAAAAAAGCCAATGTTGTCTGGATTTTATGAAAAATAATGTTCATCAAAATCCCTGGGTAACGGATATGATTTTGCCAAAACCCAAACTGATTAACTAGGTTCCCTGTTTAAACCTGTATGGGACCAGTAATTTATTTATTTTTTAATAAAAGTCACATAACATAAAATTCACCATTTTAGCCATTTTAAATTAATATCCAGTGGCTTTTAGAACACACAAAATGTTGTGCAACCATCACCCTGTGGGGCCATGTTTTAAAGCATCTCAGGTACCAAGCACACTTGGCATGAGAGGTTTCTTTGAAACAAAAGTGACAGTATATTCTAAGGGCAAGATTCAGTTGATTTCCAGTGAGCCGGGTGAGAAAGAACGTTTGTATGAGCCACTAACCAGGACCACTTTGGCATCAAGTCTAGGCTGCCGTTCTGATGGGGCAGAAATACTGGGCTCTACTTGATACTTGTGTCCTGTTCTTTGCAGGGCAGAACACCTTCACCTTATTTCCAGCAATCCTCCTAACCAAATATCACTGCTTCAAGGCGTGGGAAGTTTGCTGAGAAATAATTGTGTTCAAACGATAGGCAAAGGAGGAAATGGCTTTTGTGTTTTGTGCTTCAAGCTCATATATTGGCAAAGGGTGACGTTTCCTTCTTTTCTTGAAATGTGGCTTCCTCTTCTGTGACAGTGAATAAGAAAGATTTGGCTTCTGGTTAGAATGAGTAGAGCCCGTATAGTGCCAGGGTGTATGTTAGTTGGCAACTTGTCGAGAAGCGGCTGCCCAGTCAAACGGATTAAATGAAGAGGGTTTAATGAAGATACTATTTATATAAGTGTGAGCAGGTAGAACAGGTTCTGAATCCAATGCCACAGCATGAGGTGGGGGGGTTTCCCCACACATTCAAGCAATTCTCTGACACCATCTGTGTGTTCTACAATGCATCTCAATTGTGACACTATCTACCCAGAGATAGCATCAGATCCCATAGGTTAATGGCTCAGTCCCACAAGACTGCCTCCCCTCCTACTTCAGAAGCCAGTCGAAAGCCTAGATTGTCACTTGTGCTTCTGACTGACCGGCTATAGATTGGAGGTTCCCATGACCGCCTCCTCAAGTCCCATTGATTTGCTAGGGTGGCTCATGGAACTCAGAGAAACATTTTACTTACTAGATTACTGGTTTATTATGAAAGGATGTAACTCAGGAACAGCCAGATGGAAGAGATGCATAGGGCAAGGTACGGAGACGGGGCTTGGAGCTTCCATGCCCTCTCCAGGTGTGCCACTCTTCCCAAATTTCCAGGTCTTCACCAACCTGGAAGCTCTCCGAACCCACCTTTTTGTATTTTTCTAGAGGCTTCCTTGCATAAGCATTGATTGATTGGATTGATTAAATTATTTGCCATTGGTGATTGAACTCAATCTCCATCCCCTCTCCCCTCCCTGGATATCAGGGGGTGGGACTGAAAATTCCAAATCTCTAATCTCTTGGCTGGCTCCACTGGCAACCAGCCCCCCTTAGGTGCTCTCCAAAAGTCACCTCATTAGCATAAACCCACTTATGCTGGAATGGGGCTTGTTATGAATAACAGGTCACCCATTTCACCTTTATGGCTCAGGAACTGAGGAGGAGAGACCAAATACAACAAAAGATGCTCCCATGGCTCCTATTGCTCAGGAAATTCCAAGGGTCTTAGGATCTTTGTGCCAGAAACAGGATGAAGACCAAATATATATTTTTTATTATAAATCACAACATCACAGCAGGGCTAAGAGAAACCAACAGAGGATGGTGGGACACCCTGGGAGTAGCAATATGAGGGATCGCTTATCATTCCTTGGATTAAAGGAGATACCCTTTGATCCAAGGGGATGGAGCAGTTACAGGAACCTGGAAAGGGGCTTAGCCTGTGACAGAAGAATTGAACCACTGCCCAAATGTGCAGTCTCTGCAGGGAAGGGGGAGTTTCTTCATCTCTCTCTTCTCTAGCCCTCTTCTCTCCTTCCACAGCTACCATATTCAAACTCATTTGGAAGAAAGAGCACAAGAGTGGACTGATAATACAATCCATACAGGACAACCTAAGAGTGCACAGAGCAGGGTAGAGAGGGATGGAGAGCAGATTCTTTCCCAGTTGCCCAAAGTGAATTGTTATAAACTTGTTAAAATTTGAGAGGCAGCCACACCCCATTGAATTTTTTTCCTCCTCCTTCCTCCCATTGAGATAAAATGAGTGCATGAGGAAGGGCTGTCTGCTCTGGCTGAAGCAGAGGCAACTCCTTCTGTTTATACCAGGAACACGACTGTCTGTTCCAGGCCGAATTTTTCCCACCACGAGTCCATTGTTTAAGGAAACCAACATTCCCTCTCTTTCATGGGTCTGGTTTCCCCAAGAACACAGTGAACCATCCCCTCTCCCTGTGCTGCATCACCATAAACCCACAGCCAGAACATAAGTACCAGGTTAAAATACCACCAGATCCTGAATTCAGTCACTGCTGAGACTCTCCCATCAATGTTGTCATTCAATGGTGATTCCTGAGGACACCTTTCCACTGAGACCCACTCCCAGCCTGTCCTCAGCTTCTTACAGTAACACTAAGATTTCCTCAGAATCCTCCCAACTTGGGCAAGAAACATTCTGAAATGCTGTCTGTATTAATTTTCAGGGACTGGGGACATTGGTAGATGTAATTTGAGTGTGTATGTGCAGTAGTTTCTACGCAGGTATTCTATTTTTTAGACACAGATAAAATAGTGTGGCTTCTCAATGCACCAAGAAAATGGATAACTGATCAAATTTTTTCATGATGTGAAGTCTTTAGAGAGTAAATGTCATGGTTAAGAGCACAGACTATGGAGCTAACTCCTCACGTCCAAATTCCAGCTCAATCCCTTCCTAGATATTTGTATTGACCGAGTTATTTACCTGATTGGTCCCTCAGTTTCTTCATCACTCAGTTGGCAATAATGATCAGCATACCTACTTTGTAGGTTTATGGAGAGTATTAAAGGAGTTCATGTTTGAAAAATGCTTGGAACACCTAGTGTATTGCCAGTGCTGTACCTATATATTAGAAATAAAATTTAGAAATTCTTCTGACACTGCCTGTGAGCCCCAGAGGGTGAGACTGTTGCCTGGATGTATGTAGAAAGCACTCCATGACATACGATGAATAAATGAGTGAACAACATTGGCAAATGCATTACCAATGTCACCTATGTCACCCTACAGGCATTCCCCAGCCGAACCACCCGCAGACATTCCTGCTCTGTCCTGCATCACATTCCCTGGAGGAATCACTGGGGCTTCTTGGACCCTGGTAACCATGCCCACTAAAGGTTCTTTTCCGTCAGCAACCCCAGTCTTTGTCGAAGTGCTTCAGCTCACAGGGTCTGCGCTCTGATCCTTGTCTTCACTCGAGGGAGAAGTGACATCCCCAGAGCTGGGCACACGCAGAGCCTGAGGCTTGGAGAAAATGATTCCCTGGCCCTGAGGCAGGTAGAAGAGCACAAGGACATAGTGGGATTCGGGGAAAAACCTCCAGGTGTTGTCAGAAGGGATGGAGGCAGGGGATGTGTCAGCAAGGACTGGTCAGGGTGGTGGGCCTTGGTGGTTAAATAGTAGGGGGGCTGGGAAGTTTCATAGGTTCTAGCATAATACAATCAATATGACAGTCATGAAATCAGAATCAGCCTAATTTAGGCCAAATTAACCCAATGTCAGCTGTTCCCTGTCTCTCTAATCCAGTAGTGACTTATAATAAGGGTATTCGTGTTCTATCATCTCCTTTTCATTGATTGGCTAGAGTAATTATTCTTTACATAGCCTGTCTATTTTTACATAGTAAAGAAAAAGTGAGTTTTAAAACAACCCTCCTTGGAAAAGTCTCCCTAACGTATTGGATTAATAACAGAAGCCACGACAGGAAATTCACCACATATCTTGAGCTTTAATCTCTGGTTTTAGATCTCCCTAACTGGTAAATTACCTTGACTTTTGCCTTCTTTCTTGAGATTAGTCCACTTAGGACTCAGTAGGAGTGCAACCTCATGCCATGTGAGAAGTGGTGGGACGCTAGGAAGAGGTTTGTTTCATTCTGTCAGTGTGTGTGTGTGTGTGTGTGTGTGTGTGTGTGTATGACAGTTTTTATTGCATCTTGCAGTGTGGGCCAGTGTAGACTCCTTTTCTAGGGAAAAAATTTCCCTAACCACTTTCTCTGGACTTTATTTTCACTGATGGCTTCCTCAGCACTGTCCAATAGTAACATTAAGCATTCTATATTATAGAATTTAATTTTTTTCTAGTAGCCACATTTTAAAAAAATGAAAGCAAACAGGTGAAACTAATTTTAATAGTATATTTAACCCACTATAACCAAGAGATCATCAATGTGGGTGCAGTCTATACAAAACTTAATAATGAGAGAGTTTACATTTTTTTCCTGTGTTTCATAAATCCAGTGTGTATTTCCCACTTACAGTACAATCTCCATTTATAAGTTGAGTTTTTTTAGACCTACCTTCTCTGTACTGAGATTTAATGTTCACAGTTGTGAAATAAGAGTCACTAGGAGTGGGGTGGATGATAATTTCACTACTGATTTAAGCTCTAATGGAGCTATGAACACCAACTGGTCAATGGGTTAATCAAATGAATAATCATATAGTACAGAAGAATGGTACGATTTGGGATTTAGAAAAAGACTGGGGACCGTGTGTCCTGACAGGGAGCACCAGGGATTTTGTTGTTGAGAGTGACAAGGACAAAAAGAGAATAAAGTCATACTCATAAGTGTCTAACAACATGGGGGAGAAGAAATGACCTGCCGTAGTCCTGAGTTTTGACCTTGAGCTCTCTGTTCTTGACCCAAATCTCTTTGATGATGTCACAGGACACAGGTCAGATTAATCCCCACAGGGAGGGTGGGAGGGTAGAAGCACAAGGCATCTGACAGAATTGTCCTGGGAAGGCAGGCTTCATTTTATCACTCTGATTCACATTCACAATTTATTTTTATAGGGTAAGAAGAAAAGAAGTATGATGGTCAAATCATCACAGAGGAAGCGACATGACTGTGGAAACCAATACAAACCAAAGCCTGGTTTGAGCATCTCCATCCCTTTGAGGATGTCCAGTTACATATTCAAGAGGCCAGTTACTAGAATCACATCCTATCCTGGCAATGACATCAGATGCCATCAATGGGAGGAAACCTTGGAGCAGCCCCAACAACTCTGCTGGCAGAAGAGACTGCAAGGTCTCCAGGCCAGCAGAGTAAAGGAAACCTGTTAAGCCCTTTGGACCTTGCCAAAGCCCTGCTGAATCTTGCACCTAGTTGCACAGGTGCATCCCTGCCAGGTGTGCTCACAGGTGGTCTGAACTCCAGTCCCATGCCCATCCCTGCCTGGTCTTCAGATTCAGCAGAGACGATCCCAGGAGCTGGTCTGTACATCCTACAGCTCCTTTGCAAACAACTTCTGGTGACTGAGGAGGATATCAGGAAACAGGAAGGGAAAGTGAAGATGGCAAGAGAGAGACTGATGGTAGCACTGATGCAGACAGACTCGCTAGCGAGGCAGGGAGAGTGAGGGGCCAAGAAGGACGTCCCGACAAACACGATGAAGAAAAGACAAGACGGGGCAGATGACATGGAGCTCACACTACATTAATGCCTCTGCAGGGGTCCTGATGTCTTCTTCCTTTGAGCTCTTGAAACTTTAATATATACCAATAGTTTTCTTTTCTTTGATTCCTTTGCATGACAGAGAAGATACAGACAGTGATCTTTCTGAGGTGAGAGATTGGGTTTCAGGTGAGGAGAGAAAGGAGATCTTTCCTTCTCATTTTGTTCTCTCATTTTCCTTTCCTGAGTGTTATGCATTTGTATTTTAAGATCAACAGAGCGGTATCACAGTCAGGGAATTCTTTAGAGGTCTGCCCTCACAGTCACAGAGAAAACCTACCTAGTCCAAATGGATTGTCCTTTTTGTGTAATATTCCAATAGATTCCAACATAATATTTCACTAAAGAGCTGTTATATCTGTCTTCTCAAAAAAGACACCTACTTCTGGGTCTCTATTTTTCTGGTATTTGTTGCATGTTGAATCACAGTTGCATATAATGAAATACTGGATTTTCCCTTCTTTTAGATTTGTATGCGTTGGAAATTTGATTCATGAAAATTGATGTCCCATTGCCGTATCATGCTGTCAGGAGAATGACCGTTTTCAGCATCACAAGTCTCAAAATCAGCCAGTGTGTTGGGATTTGTCTATTTGCCTGGTTGAGTATGTTGTACTCTTCAAATCCTCTTTATCATTACTTACTTTTGTCCCACAGATTTATCAGTTTCTGAGAGCAATGTGTTAAACAATAATAGAGTATCTTAGTATTTATATCTTCCTTAAAAAATAAGTTATTTTTTAGCTAAATCTTCTCTCCTCTATTCTTCCATGTGGTAATCATCTGGAATTTTGGTTCGAATGTGTTTTTAATGTCTTGTTTTAAAACTAATACTAAATTAGACAGACTGTTTTTTCCTTTCCTCATGACTCCTGTTTTGTTTTCCTGGGTTCACATTTCTTCTTCCTGATGCACATTCGTTACTGGTTCTTTCACTGCAGGCCTGTGGGAGGTCAACTTTGAGTCTGTTTGTAGGTCCGATAACGTCTTTCTTTCTTTGACACATAGTTTGAATAGGTGTTTAATTTAGCTTTGGTGTAATTTTTTTCCTTCTTTGTCAAGTTACTTAATATTTCTGAGCCTCCATATCTTTAGCTTAAAATGGGAATAAAACCCTAAAAATGGTGACTGTAACTGAGATAATACACGCAGAGCTTGCCAGTCATGTTGCTTAGCAGAAATTAAAGTCAATAATGATAACTATTATTAATCATTATCATATTATTATAATAATGTAATATATCATAATATATTAATGTATAATAATAATTATACATTAATTTATAATTATAATGTGCAGTGTATAATGTATGATGTATGCAATGTATAATAATAATATATTAATATTATTAATCATTAGAATCTTCAGAGTGTGCATTCTCAGAGAATCACAGCTTAAGATTGAGAATGTGAAGCTCACACACAAGAAGTCTGAGAGAGTGTCATGACTGTGACTTTAATTCTCAGCCCTTGGGTGTCTTCAGCTGTGGTCGTCTGCACAGTGTGTACAGATAATGTAATCTGTTCCCACAGACCCACTGCAGAACAGCACAGCCTGCCTCATGCCTGGGATGCTCTGGGCTGCTTGTTGGGGAGCCTCTGCTGTGAGGCTAGTTGGACTCTGTACAGAGAAAGATGAAAAAAGACTCTTTCTTTTCCCTCAGATTCCCCCCGCCCCGAGTTTTATTCACTTTTACATCCAGAGCAGATACTCTATTCCCAGAGCCTTGGTGTTACTCTGGGATTCAGGGTCTCCAGACACCTAGTCATTTCAACTCCCAAGGCCCAAGGTGACTGCAGAGTCATGTCTCACCCACTCCTCTCATCTTGGCCTGTTTCCCGTCATGGAGGACCCATGAATGGGGAGAGGAGACATCGAGGGAGATTGATCTGGAAGTCCTGGTGAATCTGAGCTTCAGAGAATGAAGCAGAAAAGGGGAACGTGAGACTGCCAGTGCTTCAGTGGGGGAGGAATATGGAGGAACCGAGAGGGGTGTGATGGCTGCACAGAGTCAAGGGGAGGGATGTTGCAAAGTTTCCTAAGAAGGGAAACCTTGCAATGAAGTGGGGATTCGATTTTACATGATGGCAATGTCTGTGCTGGTTTCACCAATTCTGGTGTCCCTGAGGGATGAACTGGTGTGACACCACAGGACAGAAGTTACAGTCACTTTCAGGACTTAAGGAAGTTGAAACCTTTCAGCTTAGTCCCCTGTGAGCCATTCAGGGCCCAAGTCTAGAAAGGCTTGGAGCCTGTGTCTGTCCAATGTGGTTTCGTTCTGTTCCAGCCAAGCTTCTCTGGACCCCAGCTATGAAAAAGGGACCTCAGATCTAGTCAGATCTAGTCATCGCAGCTTCCGTAGGTCGCCAGGAGGCAGGTAATAGCCCAGGCATTGACACTGGACCTCATAGTTGCCCTCCTTCTTCCGCCGGCAGACAAGTGACTTGTGAGGTGAGGAGAGCGCATCAGAATGGTCCAGTCAGCTGCCCAGTATGGGAGACTCCAGGGGAAGGAGATGCCAAAGCCACAGAGACCCGATGCCTCCTGTGTCTCCCTCTTCCTTTTGTCCACTTAATTTTCACCCTGAGTCCTTCTTTTCCTTCCATTTTCCCTCTTTTGGGTCTCTCTCCCTCTCTTTCCCCTGCATGTTCTAGCTTAATTGAGGTATTAACAACATACAGTAAACTGCATACATTTAAAGTGAACAATTTGATATATTTTGATTATAACTTATTGAACCATCACCACAATCAAGAAAAGAAATGCCCATCCTCCCCAAATTTCCTCATGCTCATTTTAATTCCTCCTTCCCTGCCGTTTGCAAACACATTCTCATTCCCAGGCAACCAGTGTTCCGGTGTATGTCCCTATAGATTTTCCTGTATTTTCCAAGAATTTTTATAAATGGGATCATATACTACTCATTTTTTACTGTCTTCTTTCACTCAGCATTATTATTTTGAGATTCATGCTTGTCATTGCACGTACTATGAAGTCATTCCTATCCCCAACCCTTCCCTGGCAGCACTGTGCACACGCCCGAGCGCTTCCCAGGTTGGCGTGAGAGCCAATAGTACTGCTGCATCCCCAAAAGTAGGAATGTGCCTTGGTGCAACACTGGGAGGGGTTGGCGGCAGCCCTGGACCCGCACATGAATGCTTTCCTGGATGGCTGGAGAGCCCACCGTGCCACTGGAGTCCCAATGATCGGCCAATGCTCAGACCCGTGAAGAAGCCCCACCCACCAAGCACAGAGGCTGCCATGAGCATGAGAAAAGGCAGCAGCAGATATACGTGCACATGCAGATGCTTTCCCAGATGCACAAACACCCATAGTAGTGCTGCGCTCTCACAACTGGGTACTTGCCTCCGTGTGGCGGGAGCTCTGAGCCCAGTGTGAATGCTTTTCCACAGGGTTGGAACACCCACTGTACCCACACAATGTCCAGCATATGGGGTGGGATCAGAAACACAGCTCATGCTTCCCCCACAGCAGTAGCAGGTGGAATCTGCGACCTGATACTACCACAAATACTCAGGCAAAAGATTAGTTCATCAAACACCATAAGAAACTACAGTAACAATTCAGAGCAGAAGGAAATGACAAATCTCCAGAAACCAACCTTGAAGTCACAGAAATTTACAATCTAAATGACAGAGAATTCAAAATAACTGTCATGAAGAAACTCACCAAGTTACAAGAATGTTCAGACAGTTCAATGAACTCAGGAATAAAATTAATGAGGAAAAGGAATACTTCATCAAAGAGACTGAAACTATTAAAAAAAAAACAAGCAGAAATTCTGGATATGAAGAACATAATTAATGAGATAAAAAAGAATCTAGAATCTTTAAAAAATAGAGCTGATATTATGGATGAAAGAATTAGTGATTTAGAGGATAGAAATATAGAAATGCTTCCAGTGGCCGAGGAGAAAGAACTCAGATTTTTAAAAAATGAAGGAATTCTTGGAGAAATATATGACTCAATTATAAAAGCAACCTAAGAATTATAGGTGTTCCAGAGGGAGAAAAGAGGGAGAAAGGAGCAGAGAGCTTGTTCAAAGAAATAAGATCTGAGAACTTCCCAAACCTGGGCAAGAACCGGAGTTATAAATACATGAAGCCAACAGAACGCCTAATTACATCAATGCTAAAAGACCTTCTCCAAGGCATATAATAGTAAAAATGGCAAAAGCCAATGACAAAGAAAAAATATTAAGGGCAGTAAGACAGAAGAAAATAACCTAGAAAGGAACCCCTATCAGGCTTTCAGCATATTTCTTGGCAGAAACTTTACAGGCAAGGAAAGAATGGAATGATATATTAAAAATACTGAAAGACAAAAACTTTCAGCCAAGAATACTCTATCCAGTGAAACGATCCTTATGATACAATGGAGAAATAAAAGTTTTCCCAGATAAACAAAGGCTGAGGGAGTTCATCACCACTAGATCTCCCATACAAGCAATGATCAAGAACGCCCTCATACCTGAAACAAAAAGAAGGCAAATGTCTACAAATCTTCGAGCAAAGAGATAAATAGACAGACAAAATCAAAAAGCTACAGCTCTGTTTCACAACAGGGTAGAAAATACTTAATTATAACTTAAAAGAAGAAGGGAAGGAAAGCATCAAAAGTAACTATAGGGGCCGGCCCGGTGGCGCAAGCGGTTAAGTGCGCGCGCTCCGCTGCGGCGGCCCGGGGTTCGCTGGTTCGGATCCCGGGCGCGCACCGACGCACTGCTTGGTAAGCCATGCTGTGGCGGCGTCCCATATAAAGTGGAGGAAGATGGGCACCGATGTTAGCCCAGGGCCGTCTTCCTCAGCAAAAAAAAGAGGAGGATTGGCGGATGTTAGCTCAGGGCTGATCTCCTCACAAAAAAAAAAAAAAAAAAGTAACTATAAACACTTCAAGTTAGTCACAAACGCACAACACAAAAATGAATAACTTGTGACAACAATAACTCAGAAGGAGAAGAGGAAAGGGATGGAACCTGCTTAGATTAATGGAGATAAGAGGCTATCAGAAGATGGACTATCTCATCTATGAAATCTTCATACAAACCTCACAGTAACCAGCAAACAAAAAATCAGAGCAGAGCCATATATCATAAAAAAAGAGAAACATCCACAGAAAAACCCCAAAATGAAATGGTAGTCAGAAACACAAAGGAAGAGGAATAATGGAAATATAGATTAGGTGGGATTAAGCACTCATGTATCAATAATCACTCTAAATGTAAATCGATTGAATTCTCCAAGGAACAGACAAAGAGTGGTGGGGTGGATTAGAAAACAAGACCCAACAATATGCTGCCTCCAGGAAACACATCTCAGCTCTAAAAACAAACAGGCTCAGAATGAAGGGATGAGAGACAATACTCCAAGCAAATGGCAAATAAAAGAAAGTAGGTGTTGCCATACTTATATCAGACAAAGCAGACTTCAAGATAAAAAAGACTATGAGAGACAAAGAGTGGCAGTATATAATGATAAAGGGGACTTTCCACCAAGAGGACATAATACTTATAAAGATATATGCACCTAACACAGTAGCACAAAGGAATATAAAGCAACTATTAATAGACCTAAAGGGAAAAATTAACAGCAACACAATAATAGCAAGGGACCTGACCACCCCACTTACATCCATGGATAGATCATGCAGAGAAAGGCAACAAGTAAATAGTGGAATTAAATGAAACATATGATCAGATGAACTTAATCGATATATGTAGAGCATACCCTCCCAAAACAGCAGAATACACATTCTTCTTAAGTGCACATGGAACATTCTCAAAGATAGACCATATGTTGTGAAACAAGGTAAGCCTGAATAAATTTAAGATGGAAATCATATCATGCTTCTTTTCTGACCAGAATGCTATGACACTAGAAATCAACTACAAGAAAAGGGATGGGGTAGTCACAAATATGTGGAGACTAAAGAACACACGACTGAAGAACCATTGGATCAATGAACAAATCAAAGGAGAAATCAAAAAATACCTGAAGACAAATGACAATGAAACGACAACAAAACAACTCTTATGGGATGCAGTTCTAAGAAGGAAATTCACAGCAATACAAACGCAACTCAACAAACAAGAAAAATGCCAAATAAGTAACCTTAAACTACACCTAATAGAACCAGAAAATGAAGAACAAATGAAGCCCAAAGTCAGCAGAATGAGGGAAATAATAAAAATTAGAGCAGAAATAAATGAAATAGAGACTAAAAAAACAGTAGAAAGGATCAATGAAACAAAGAGCTG